>NW_026732861.1:145000-310000 GCF_028476545.2 Physella acuta | reverse complement strand
TCTACACAACATAGCATATCTACACTACGTAAACATCTACAAAACATAACATATCAACACTTCATAAACATCTACACAACATAACATATCAACACTTCTTAAACATCTACACAACATAACATATCAACACTACATACACATCTACACAACATAACATATCGACACTTCATAAACATCTACACAACATAACATATCAACACTACATACACATCTACACAACATAACATATTAACATTACATAAACATCTACACAACATAACACATTAACACTACATAAACATCTACACAATATAACATATCAACACTTCATAAACATCTACACAACATAACATATCAACACTTCATAAACATCTACACAACATAACATATCAACACTTCATAAACATCTACACAACATAACATATCAACACTACATACACATCTACACAACATAACATATCAACACTTCATAAACATCTACACAACATAACATATCAACACTACATACACATCTACACAACATAACACATTAACACTACATAAACATCTACACAATATAACATATCAACACAACATTAACATCTACACAACATAACATATCAACACAACATAAACATCTACACAACATAACATATCAACACTACATAAACATCTACACAACATAACATATCAACACTGTATACACATCTACACAACATAACACATATAGACAGCTTAAACATTTACACAATATCCAACATTTACACAATACACAACATCTATTCAGCTTACAAGATCTACACAATATCTAATATTTACACAATATGCAACATCCAGTCAGCATACAAAATTTACACAACATCCAACATTTACACAATATCTAACATTTACACAATATGCAACATCTAGTCAGCATACAACATCTACACAACATCCAACATTTACACAATATACAACATCTAGTCAGCATACAACATCTACACAACATCCAACATTTACACAATATGCAACATCTAGTCAGCATACAACATCTACACAACATCCAACATTTACACAATATGCAACATCTAGTCAGCATACAACATCTACACAACATCCAACATTTACACAATATGCAACATCTAGTCAGCATACAAAATCTACACAACAAGCCCAGGGTATAATAATAATCATTAATAATAACTATTGAATATTCAATGGTCATCCAAAAGAAAGCTTCCCTGAAAATTTCAGCGCGCTAGCTAACTGGGAAGTGCCAGAAATTTCGATCGCAAGATTGGATTGGAAAGACAAACACAGAAAGACACAGAGAAAGCAAGTTAAAGAAAACGTGGGAAAAAAGTTTAAAAAAACCCACGTTTTCTGATTGAACTAAAAAGTAGAAAATAAATACTATACATCTCAATAATGCAAGCGATCACTCTACTATAAGCGATGAAAAACGTGGGGCGCCGAAGTAAAAGTTATATTACTATTGATTAGATAATACTATTGACTTTTATTAGGGAGCTTGTAGAGAGTCAACAGTATTAGAAACTGTAAGAAAATCACGGCGCCCCACCATATCGTCTCCCCCAAACTGGCCACCAGTGGTAATAGTTACCTCCTGTAAGTTTAAAGTCGGTTCAAACTAAATTATCTGCCCCTAAGCCTGTCGCGACGTGGGATCGTTCGCTTCACTGCGCGCGGCAAGAGAGAGGCGAGCTACGCGTCGCTCGTTTTTTTTCTAATGGCTCGCAGAGGAGAATTATATATATAGATTATATAGCGGTCTAAAATGCTCAATAAAATGTTTCCATTGATCAATTTAGTAATAATAACAATTGAATATTCTATGGTCATCCAAAAGAAAGCTTCCCTGAAAATTTCAGCGCGCTAGCTAACTGGGAAGTGCCAGAAATTTCGATCGCAAGATTTGATTGGAAAAACAAACAAACAAACAGAGAAAGCAAGTTAAAGAAAATGTGGGAAAATGGCCACACTGGCCCATTCTATCCAAAACAAATGCTTCGATAATCTCTCAAACTTCACTCAAAGGTATCACAACTAAGTCTCATTACTTTCTTCTTGGTCCTGTATCTGTAGTAGTAGGCGACGCCACCAAACACGAGGACAAGGACCA
The DNA here is from genome assembly GCF_028476545.2 of Physella acuta. NCBI lineage: Eukaryota > Metazoa > Mollusca > Gastropoda > Physidae > Physella > Physella acuta. Next base: position 307,920 of record NW_026732861.1, on the reverse strand, counting down.
AGACAGCTCCGGCACCAAGACCGATGCCTTGCCCGATCCTCACTTGTAGTTCCTCGTAGTCCAGGGCTGGTCAGAGGTAAGTTTGGAAACATGGATTGGATTAAAATAATGACGACCTGATTTGGATTAAAATGGTTTGGGTAAAATACTACGTGGGTTTGATATTTGAAAGTGTTTGGCTCAAAAGATGGATTGGATTAAAATAATGACGAACTGATTTGGATTAAAATAGTTTGGGTAAAATAATACGTGGTTTTGATATTTGAAAGTGATTGGACTTATATAACTTGCTTTGGTTATGGATTTACATAATTATAGTTTGGATAAAACGTTTAATTAAGTAGTTTCGATTAGAACTTAGTGTTTTAAGTTAGATTTAAACATAGGTTTTATTTTCATTAAATTCATTGGGTTAAATTAAAAGCGTTTTGAATTCATATTTAAAGGGTATGTGTTATTAACTAAATTCGTCGGTTTAATATTGTTAAATTGGTTTGTGTTGTGTTTCTGCATCAGCCAATCAAAAGATACCGACCTTGACACGACCTTTTGTCCGAGTTCAAAGCACGACCTTCTGGACACTCACAGGTGTAACTTCCGTTCAGATTCTTACACAGGTAGTCGCAGATGTCGTTGAACTCCTTGCACTCGTTGATGTCTGCAAGAAGAATCTGTTCCGTTAGGTATTCGTGGGCGTTCTTCAGGAATTTGTGGAAATACTAGAGGACTTTGTGGCAACACTGCATGAATAGGTGTTGGTGGTCTTTCAACAAATTGTGGAAATACCACTACAGGAGTTTGTGGTTGTATTATACGAATGAGTGGTCGTATTTGTGGTCGTTTTTCATCGAAGTTTGATCGCTCTCAAGATATTTGTGGAAATACTACATGAATTGGTGGTTGTATTATAGGAATGTGTGGTCGTTCTACAAGATTTTATGTCGCACCATTACAAGAATCGATGGTCATATTTTAGGAATACATGCTCGTTCAACGAGAATTTATATGTTTGCAATTCAGGTATCAGTTGTCGATCTACTCTACTAATATGTGTTCGGTTTATTTTAGGGTCAGGCGTATTTTTAGGGTGACGTGTTTAGGGTCAGAGTGTAACTCTTATGGCCGGTTTTAAGAACAAAATTACTCTAATAATTATGCTTATGTAATGTGACAGGATAACAGTTTCAGATCAAATCTCTGTTATTTTATAACTAGTTAACTTAAATGATATTTTATACCAAAAAAAAAAAGTTTGCATGATTGTTTTGATTTTTAGCATAGATGAAACAAAAAGAACTTTATTTCTACTGACCTTTACATTCTATCCCGCCAATCATTGGCGTGTACCCGCTGTCACAGAACTCTGGAGAAAATAATTTACATTCAAATAGATTAAAATAATAAAGAAAAAATCTAGAATAGAAATAACAGTGTGAATCCTTATAGGACACTTGAAACTTGATCCATAAAACTTAGTTTTATGGATAAAAAAGTGTTATGGAACAAATCCTCTACCAATCTCAACAAAATCGTAAGATTCCCCTAGTTCGTTGGTACTGCTGCACTGGTAGATGCCTATGTCTGATTGGTTAATGTTGAAGATGGTCAGGATCATCAGGTGCCCATTGATGTCATCGCGTACCGAAATCTGGTACTTCCTGTCAAAAATGTGAATAAACCAATGAACATACATTTAGTTTTGTGGTTATTTTTAACTAACAATTTCTTCAGTTTTAACAATAAAAGAGTTTTGAGAGGTGTGAAGAGGTTAGGGGTGATGAGACGGGGTATGAATATGGCGGCGTTGCTTTATCCGGAAAAATAAGTATCAGAGTGGCAGAGAGACGGTTATCCAAAGGATAACACGGGTCGTCTAGTATATTATAAAAGTTTTAAAATAGACTCACCCGGGCTGTGCAGCGATTGTCGTGAACTTGTGAGCGTTGGAATGGTCAAGTGCAAACCTCCAGGAATATTCCGAGGGTGGCGGAAATGACGTCACCTGACAGACGATCTGCTGTGAGGTGTTTAGGTTGGTGTAGAACCGATTGATAGGTGACTCGACATCAGGTAGACCTGTCATGTATAGGGGGGGGGGAGGAGTCGTATTAATGGGTGATATTTTTTAGTGAAGGATGGCAATGCGAATCATTGCAATATGGCAAGATATTAGTAGTATACATTTGTACCGGGAATATCACGATGTTTATCTACTGGTTATATACTGATTTTGAGCTATTATAACCATCCCGATGTTTTAACCACTATAAACATTATTTTTTACTACTGTAAACATCATGAAGTTTAACTACTGTAAACATCATGTTTAATTACTGTGAACATCACGATTTTTAACTACTGTGAACATCATGATGTTTAACTACTGTTAACATCTTGATGTTTAACAACGGTAAAACATAATGATGTTTATTTACTTTAAACATCACGATGTTAACTACTGTGAACATCATGATGTTTAACTACTGTTAACATCACGATGTTTAACTACTGTGAAAATCATGATGTTTAACCACTGTAAACATCATGATGTTTAACAACTGTGAACATCCAGATGATTTACCCACCCGTGACTTGAAGACGGACGGTCGAGGTGAAGTTGGACCCATCGACCGACATCTGACAGGTCAGCTCCCCGTCCCAGGAGAAGTCCACGTGGTTGATGACCAGAACAAACATGGCGGATGTGGAGTCGCCTGGAGAAAACCAAAACGAGGCTTAGACAACCTTGGCTCTCACTCAGTGGTTTATCATCACGTCATCTCTAAACAACGAGAGGATGCCATAAGGTAAGGCAGCTTGGTTCGAAGAGGTGTTTTTTACGAAATTTTTTTTCTCTCAGTGATGGGGTGGGGGAAGAGCTTGCAACACGAGGATCGGGGGGGGGGGGGGGTGGGGGATTGCTTGAAATTAAAGGAATTGGACACTGTTTACAGATAATATTTCCTAATTAAATTCGTTATGTTTTCTCTTTCGCCCAGGGGGAGGGGGGCAGTGGAGGTACTCCGGAGAGGGGCAGAGCCCCACCCCACTTCCCCTCCGAAAAGATGCCTTAAAATAAATCTGTGGAGTCTACTTACAGTTTTTCTAAATTTAAATACGCACGCTCTAAGGGAGGTAATAAAATATTTAAAATGCGGATTTTAAAAATATTTTTTATCTCCCTTGCTACTGTTGGATTACAGTTAAACGTAATAGATTCTTAGCTCAGCAGTTATTGACGTCTTTTAGAGTATTAAAAAGTAATGATGTGTTGGATGTTGTACGAATGTTTCAGATCTGAAATTATGTTTTTTTTCTGGTTACAATTAGGCTAACACAAACAGTTATTTCGAGTTATTTGTAATGCAATGATTATGTGTTATCAAGTATTGATTCTCAGCTGGCCTGAAAACATCTGCACATAAAAACAATTTTTTTTTAAACTAACCCCATCCCTATCAACTGTTACTGTTTTAGTGTATTTAAATATTGTAAGAAATTAATAGTTTTAAGTCGGCTGGTTATATATCATTTAAATTGAATAAATGGGAATTTTAAGGTTTGTTTTTTTGCTTTAGTATTGTTAATTTTTCAGACTACAATTTAAAAAAAAAACATTGGTATTGGAGTATAGAAAGAGGTGCCATTACCCTCAGAGATGTTGAACGACAGGTAGGTTCTGACACTCTGTGTGGAGCTGTTGGCTATCGTCATGTTCTGCTGACCAGTCCTCAGTGTCCAGAAAAAACTGTACTTTTCCTGTAAGATCAAATTGTTTTTTTTTTAAATCGATGATCGATCCGGCGAACAGGATTATTGATTGGTGAGGAGGGCTCGGGTGAAGAGGGCACAATGAGGATACACGAGCACACAGCAGGACAATCAATGCTCTCTCATAAACATGTATACACGTGCAGACACGGCTTGTCGTGAGCACTAGAGTGGTGGAGAGGAGTTTAAATTGGACACAGTCAAACAGTTTAGGCGCCATTGTTGGAAATTATAGATATATGAATAAATATACATTGTATTTGTATATATATATATATATATATATATATATATATATATATATATGTGTGTGTGTATGTATATATATATATATATATATATATATATATATATATATATATATATATATATATATATATATAATATATATATATATATGTATATATATATATATATATATATATATATATATATATATATATATGTATATATATATATATATATATATATATTTTTTTTTTTTTTTTTTAATTTATTTATTTATTTATTTATGCCTATCGCACCCTCATACATACATATGCTTGTGTGTGTGTGTGATTACGTATGTGATTGTGTAGTTGTGTATGTCCACACCATCGTCCAACCCATGAGCACATAAGCTGCTGACCCACTGACCCACTGACCTTGGGTATGGAAGCATTCAGGTTAGCTGCCAGACACCTGACCAGCTTCATGTCGTTGACCCTCAGCTTGACCACATCTGTGTCTTCTTCGATCCTGACGAAAGTGTCGTCTGTTGTGGATAAAAGGTTGATTTAGACAATGTCAACGTCAAGTTCAGTGTCGCTTGACTTTACTCAAGTGAGTAATTTAGACACGATCATGTGACAGATTTAGTAAAACTTGACTTAGGCCAGTGTCATGTGACCAATATAATTTAGAACGAGTGGTCTTTGTCCACGTAGATTAAGGCCATAGCCGTATCGGACCCGAGGTAGAATTGAACTAGGTTTTCTGCTCAGAACAACACTTTTCTTAACAGCTAAATTGCTTTTTATTAAAACCATCATAAGGACCTAACCTACCCAAAATCATTTTAGTTAAAATTAATTCGCATCACAAAATTACACATTATATATACATATATTGCCAGAGGCATAGCTAGGGGAGGGGGGCGGCCGCCCCGGGCGCTGACCTTAAGGGGGCGCCAAAATGAGTAGACAAATTAATTTGAAAGCTCATTTTAAGCTGAAGTATCGAATTATACACTGTCAAAGCTACGAAAAAAACTACTACAAGGCGTCACACACTGGTTTAACAACTTTGTGACACCGAAAAAGAAATAGTTTCAGGGGGGGGGGGGGCTTTTTCACAGACAGGAATAGCTATATATAGAAATAGGGGGGGGGGGGGGCGCAAAATTAATAGTCCGCCCCGGGCGCCGGATTAGGTCGCTACGCCTCTGTATATTGCAATAAGATAAAGTAAAGAAATAATTTTAAAAATATTTTATCTTATTGAACTCGATTCTACAAAACACGATCCGTATGGATTATTTTATTGTATTCCAATACTGAGCAATTATTGATATTTGTTTATAACTAGCTCTGCATACCTAGCCAGGGTGTTCAATTGATTTTTTTTTTTGATGAGGTGACTAGTCGATAAAAGTTCCGTCTTTTAAATATCGAACTAATACATCAAATATTTAAACCAGTTCGGTCATGTCTTTTCCCAAATGTTCATCCTTAGTCTTCTTCGGTATTGGTGGTGTTGGGTGTGTTGGTGTTGTTAGATGTGGTGGTGGCGTTGGAGGTGTTGGTGGTGTTGGCGGTGTTGGCGGTATGTCTTGTGCTGAGTATTCACCATTTCCCTAATACCCATCCCTGAATTTTATCTTAATAGTTAGGATATTCAGCTGTTCTTTACTAAGCATTATACCTACCACAGAAGTCACCCGTATATTCTCCAGTTAACCCCATACCTACCAGACCCCCAATAGTTCTCCAGTTAACTTCATACCTACCATATCCCAACTATTCCTCAGTTAACCCCATACCTACCATTACTCAACTGTTCCCCAGTTAACCCTATACCTACCAGACACCCAACTATTCCCCACTTAACCGTATACCTACCATATCCCAATAATTCCCCGGTTAACCCCATACCTACCATTGACGAGGAACTCGAAGCTGTCTCTCCCAAAAGGGTTAACCACAGTACACCTGTACTTGCCGACATAGCTGGAGTTAAAGGCGGGGATCAGGTAGTTGGTGCTCCATACAATCTGGTTCCAGTCACTCGGGGCCCTGGGGCGGGGCGAGGTGGGTGGCACAAAAATGTATTAACATATTTTTAAAAAGTGCATTAATAATAACAGCTTACAAGGTAAATCAAAAAAAATCTAGCCTACAAAGTTCACGACAAATAAAAATTTTAAAAAATATTTTAAAATACGAAAACTTTAAACTATTTTCCCACGTTTTCTTTAACTTGCTTTCGTCTCTGTTTGTTTGTCTTTCCAATCAAATCTTGCGATCGAAATTTCTGGCACTTCCCAGTTAGCTAGCGCGCTGAAATTTTCAGGGAAGCTTTGTTTTGGATGACATTAGAATATTCAATTGTTATTATTACTAAATTGATCCATGGAAACATTTTATTGAGCACTTTAGACCGCTATATAATCTATATATATAATTCTCCTCTGCGAGCCATTAGAAAACAAGCTGCAAGCGCCTCCTTACAGTCCCCTCTCTTTCTCTCTATCACTATCACTACCACCCTACCCCACCCCCACATGGTCTGCTGAGCTGTGGTCACGTTAATGTTTACAAACCGTACAGCCAGGTTTAGTGACGGCTATTAGGGGCAGATAATTTAGTTTGAACCGACTTTAAACTTACAGGAGGTAACTAAGAGGAGGCTGCTTTCACGGGGGGGGGGGGGGGGTGTAGGGTCGGGGTTAGGGGAAAGGAGGGGGGTTAGTGTTTTAAAGCAAATATTTTCAGTGGCAGCATTGTTACTGTCGAATTCACAAATTATGAATTACTGAAAAGTAGAAAATAAATCAACTAAATAGCGGCGTATGATACGCCGCGGGTCGGCTTGTTGTAGTAAAAACGTGGGGAAAAAGGGACATAACCCAGTTACTGTAATTTGTGTACAAACAACCGTAACAACTGGTGGCCAGTATGGGGGAGACGATATGGTCGAGTGGTTGGGCAAACGATTGCTATCCCACTCGAGACGGGTTCAAATCTATGTGTTCTAGTCAGTAACGTATTCACACAACGTGTTTTTACGAGTTGTCTTTTTACGAGTTGTCTTTTTACGAGTTGTCTTCGTTTACCCAAAAAAAAAGTGAAAAGATAAAATCGATAGCAAGATTATAATGCAAACAAACAGACAAAGACTAAAAAGTAGAAAATAATAGTCATTAAAAAAGTTTTTAAAAACCCACGTTTTCTGATTGAACTAAAAAGTAGAAAATAAATGCTATACATCACAATAATGCAAGCGATCACTCTACTATAAGCGATGAAAAACGTGGGGCGCCGTGATTTTCTTACAGTTTCTAATACTGTTGACTCTCTACAAGCTCCCTAATAAAAGTCAATAGTATTATCTAATCAATAGTAATATAACTTTTACTTCGGCGCCCCACGTTTTTCATCGCTTATAGTAGAGTGATCGCTTGCATTCATTATTGTGATGTATAGCATTTATTTTCTACTTTTTAGTTCAATCAGAAAACGTGGGTTTTTTAAAACTTTTTTAATGATTATTATTAATTAAAACATTTTCTTTAAACAACTGTAACATATATATTAATATATATATATATATATATATATATATATATATATATATATATATATATATATATATATATATATATATATATATATATAAACATACATAAATTTGAATTTATCAACAAATTATCTTGTTAACAATATGTGTAAACTGTATACACTACGTTTGTTTGATTGGGTCTAAATGAACGGGCTGACAGATACAACTTACATGCGTGCGTCCTGTACTGTCTGACCACTGGGCAGTGTCCAGGATGACATAGACGGGGGAGGGGAGGATTCGAACACACAGCATGTCCGTGCTGGGAACTTGGACAGGTGCTGGACGGTCGCGTCTTTGATGATCCTTGGGGGGCCTGGGGGTGGGGAGATGAGAGAAATTTGTTGGGGGGGGGGGGGGATGAGAGAAATTAGGTGATACTTGGGGGCCTGGGGGTGGGCAGATGAGAGAAATTTTTTTAGGGGGGGGGTGAGCAAAGTTTGGTTATACGTGGGGGCCTGGGGGTGGGGAGATGAGAGAATTTGTTGGGGGGGGGGGAGATGAAAGAAATTAGGTGATACATGGGGGCCTGGGGTGGGGAGATGAGAGAATTTGTTTGGAGGGGGGGGGGAGATGATAGAAATTTGGTGATAAGTGGGGAGGGGGACTGGTGTGGGGGGGGGGGGTGTTGGCTAGATGTGAGAATTTTGGTAAGTGAAGGTGGGGGGGGGGGTTGAGAGAAGATGAGGGAATTTTAAGACAGTACTGATATTAGACACTTGTGTTATAGGGGATTATAAACCAGACTTTTGTGTAAGATAGGATAGGTAGACGTAGATTTTATAAACAATGTATAACATAGATATTAGCGTCATGGAGAAATTATAAGATAGACATCGTTATATTAGATTCTTTAAGTGAATATAGAAGGAATCAGTTTTTAGATACACCGATCTAATTTGTAAGACCGACACTGAGCTATCACACTGAGGCTATCAGGGAGTGCAAATGGCGTGGGACAGACATGTCCGCTTAGTAGAGCAAAAGTGCAACGTATTACTCAGACAGTAGATAGGGCGTTGTCTCAGTCAGATTATCAGGCGACAAAAAGCTAGATACGATAGTCACGTGATCGACACAAGTGTGTAGTTCGGGGTTACAATTTCGTGAAGCGTGCTATCGATCCTTTGTGTCACAATGTTCAGTCAGTGCTGACCAGAGTCATAAGTTTTAAACTGCTGACACTGTCACACATACTCGACTCCGCTGATTGCGTTTCTGTCTGTCGCCTAGCTGAGCCGCACCTTGATTCAGGGCAGGTATTTGCTACTGTTAGCTCGGCTAAAACATCTTCCAGGCATCTCTTCGGTGGGGCAGAGCCCCCCCCCCCCACCGAAAAAAGTCTACCGTCCCCCCCCCCCTCCCCGAACGAGATGGATTTTATATAGTAAACATACACTTTTACTAGTGTCCGCCCCCCCCCCAAATGTTGACCGCCCCCCCCCCCCGAAAATATCAAGTGCCCTCCCCCCCCCCCCCCCCGCCCCCGGAGAAAAAAGTCTGGAAGAAACACTGCTAATTATTATAGTGAGGGGGGGATGAATGATAGAGACCCTCTCAAATAACATCTGGAAAATTAAGCGCCTTTTTCCACCTCTCTTATACAAATAAAACCAGAACGAACAACGTTTTAATAAGGGAGGAGGTTATGATAATGCGGCAGGTACTTGCTCAAAACACAGCGTGATAAAAATCCTGAAAAGTAGATGATCGTCACCTGGGAAATGTGAATTATTTCACACTTGAATTAACGAATCCAAAAATAACCCCACTAGTAATCCACATAATCCTGTTGCTTGCATCTTCCCCAGACTAATAGATTTGATTACATTTTATTAACGACAGAATTTATCTCTTACTCGGTAACCTTTCCCTGGCATATAATGTTCACCCTCCTCATTCACAACTGTCCGAAAACTAGGCTACCTTTAATCGTAGCCTAAAGCGAATACACTTTAATATTTCTCAGGTAAATATAAAAGAGAAAAAAAAAAGATATTTATATTTCAATTTCAATTTAGTTTAAATTTTGACTTGTGAACCCACTTCACCATCATTGAGATCAATACATAACAGATTTAAGATTAACTGGTATTTATAACATTACATGTAGGCCTACCACAGGAATTGAGTGTGTAATGTTATTGTTTTAAAATAAGAGAAGCACTCTTAGATCTGGTGTAACAAATACGATCTTTGTTTGATAATTTTAAATGTATTTTTGTCAGTGCATCTTTAGAACCGGTTTAATTTATAAAATAACCGAATGTAGAGCACTAAATTTAGACACCGAGTGTCTTAATAACTAGAAAACGCAAAATAAGTACAAAGAATTTGAAAATATAAATGTGATTATGAGTTAACATTATTGAAAACAGTTCGCAGATTTTTGTTATTACACTTTGTCTCATAAATCAGGAAACTGTATCAAAGAAGTTAACAGAAATTAAACTATTGAATTTTATAGAATTTGATCGAAATTGAGTTTTGAAATTCAATAGCAATCGATCGATATATAACAGTTAAATTGTGCACAACTTTATAGCAATCGAACTATAAATTAAAAGTTGTAACGAACTGAAGGTATAGGATGGTGAATGCAACAGGGCCCGTTTAAAAAATAAACAAGAGTTTATGGTGGTTTTTGTTTTAAGTTGGAAAAAGGTTTGGCAGAGGCCAAAGAATTTTTAATCGACCAAGAGTGAGAAGAACTTAAATTTAGGAGGAGACACTTTGGGATGAGACAGGGGGGGGGATACAGTTTGGGATAAGACAGTTTGGGATGAGACACTTTGGGATGAGACAGTTAGGAGGGGATACAGTTTGGGATAAGACAGTTTGGGATGAGACACTTTGGGATGAGACACTTTGGAGGGGGGAATACAGTTTGGGATAAGACAGTTTGGGATGAGACACTTTGGGATGAGACAGTTAGGGGGGATACAGTTTGGGATAAGACAGTTTGGGATGAGCCACTTTGGGATGAGACAGTTTGGAGGGGGGGAATACAGTTTGGGATAAGACAGTTTGAGATGAGACAGTTTGGGATGAGACAGTTTGGAGGGGGGGGAATACAGTTTGGGATAAGACAGTTTGAGATGAGACAGTTTGGGATGAGACAGTTTGGGATGAGACAGTTTGGGGGGATACAGTTTGGGATATGACAGTTTGGGATGAGACAGTTTGGGGGGATACAGTTTGGGATAAGACAGTTTGGGATGAGACAGTTTGGGATGAGACAGTTTGGGATGAGACAGTTTGGGATGAGACAGTTTGGGATGAGACAGTTTGGGAGGAGACAGTTTGGGATGAGACAGTTGGGGATGAGACAGTTTGGGATAAGACAGTTTGGGATGAGACAGTTTGGGATGAGACAGTTTGGGATGAGACAGTTTGGGATGAGACAGTTTGGGGGTATACAGTTTGGGGGGAGACACTTTGGGATGAGACAGTTTGGGATGAGACAGTTTGGGATAAGACAGTTTTGGGGGGGATACAGTTTGGGATAAGACAGTTTGGGATAAGACAGTTTGGGATAAGACAGTTTGGGATAAGACAGTTTTGGGGGGGGGGTACAGTTTGGGATAAGACAGTTTTGGGGGAGGCGGGATACAGTTTGGGATAAGACAGTTTGGGATAAGACAGTTTTGGGGGAGGGGGATACAGTTTGGGATAAGACAGTTTGGGATAAGACCGTTTTTTTATGGGGGGGGGGGGATACAGTTTGGGTTGAGACAGTTTCGTAGGAGCCAGTTTGGGAGAAAAAAGTGTGGAGGAAAATAGTTTGTGAGCATGTGGGACAAATTAGAATGAAGCGTGTAAGTGTGTGTGTTGAGGTGGGGGCGAGGATTGTGCAAGTAGGAGTAAGAAAAAAACCTCACCTATTATCTTCAGCAACACGACGTTGCCCCTGAACACGCCTCTGTCGCCAACCCCGCACTGATATTCTCCATAGTCCTCAAAGGTCACGTTGTGTAGGGTCAAGGTCACCTTCCGGTAATCGGCCTGGAGTTCAGCAGAGCTTGTAACCTGCTCCCCTCTGTCGATTAGCACAACACCATGTCACCATTAAAGGTGATACCACACCATGAAACACCATAACAAAGGTGAACCAAAACACATTATTTAGTTCAAATATGAATAAACACCATCCAGTGGCGTAGCTAGAATTTTTTGGCCCCTATGCAAAAAGTGTTAGTGGGCCCCTCAGAGGTGTAGCGAACCTTCCCGGCGACCGGGACAAACTTTCGATTTGCACCCCCCCCTCCCCCTCAGACTTTCGATTTGCCCCCCCCCCCCCTCAAACTTTTGATTTGCACCCCCCCCCTCCCCCCCGCCCTCAGACTTTCGATATGCACTGCCCCCCCCCCCCCCTCAAACTTTCGATTTGCACCCCCCTCATACTTTCGAAAAAGGGCCCCTATTTGCCTTGGGCCCCTATGCCTTGCTTACGCTAGCTTTACGGTAGCTACGCCACTGACACCATCCAAAAAATTACAAAATTGAGTTCAAATGTGAAACAACATCATAAATCAACAAAACTAAAAGTTTGGGTAAAGATTAGCCCAACTCACCCCATGACTGAGGTCAAGCCGCCAGTGATGTTGACTGTGGCCACGACTTGCTCGGTGTAGTGACCTTCTTTGATCGTGGGTTTGAATCCAGACAGGTGAATCAGATTAAAGTCGTAGTTCTTTAATGAGAAATATCAAACAAATCGGGTAGTCAAAATAATAGAAATATTGGTAACTTGTAACATTAGGAAGATAAATTTTACTGTTTAATTTTAGAACGGGATCGCTAAACTGATGATAAGGTTAATTAATTTTTTTTCTAAACTTTACTTTATTTATTTGGGGGGGGGGGGGGGGGAGTTGAAGGCTGACACTTGAAAGGTGGGGTTTGAACTAGGGGCGTTTGGAGAAGCTCTAGCCTAGGATGAAGTTTTAGGCTCTTGTCGACTGAATGTACGGCAGGCTATTTACTACTTCGGAACGGGGAGCCTTGGTGGTCCATTGGTAGAGTAATTGATTACTAGCACAGCGTTTATCCAGTCCGTATTAATACCTGATTCAAGTTGTTGAGGGTAAAGATGGCGATGGTAAAGATGTGCTAAGAAGATCAACCCTTAAAAACAGATTCACTCTACTTCATCTGCACCATCGAACTTTCAGTGTACGTGCCGGTCTAAAAGGGGGGACTTGTATTTAAATACACATTACTGAACTAGAAAATTATCAAGATTTGGAAAAATCTACATTTTTAAAATGGTGTTAATGGTCGCTTGCTCTTATTATTAAATGGTTTTCTGCCCGGGGCGGGCCTACCACCGCACCCCCGAGTAACGCCATCAGTTGGACAGCTAATGTGTCAACGTTCAGATTACCATTGCGTAATTGTCCATGTCGTCGTCATCGTCCCCGGTCTGGTTCTGGAACTGGTAGGCGCAGACGAACGTGACGTCATCACCCACGTGAACCGAACTGTCCGAGAGGGCAGTGGTGAGGTCGGCGTTGCCATGGTTACACAGTAGACTCAGCAGGGCGAGGAGCGTGACGAACATCGTAGCCTGGAAAATAAAGTGGCCAGATATATTTTTTTAGGGTGATGCTAAAGTCACGAACTCAACGTTAAACATCCACACGCGCGGTCAAAGTCTGTTGCAGGTCGCATTGTCGGTCTTAGTGCGGGCTTATTTAAAATCAAGCCATTAGGGCGATATGGCGGTTGCATCAAAACCAAAGTAATTACATAATTAACAATTAATTAAATGCTCACAGCATCGTGAGGATAATATGATGAAATAAAATGAAAACTGCTGACGCCATTTAGGTTTATTTTTAGCCTGGTTTGTCATCAGGTCAAATACGTCAAAATGTCATGTGATGCGTGTAGTGAATGACGAAGTAAAGAGTATAGCGTAGGGGGGGGTGGGGGAATTAACGAATCATGACGTACTAATTATCTAGGATAAAACGTTAATAGTAGGCACGTATTTATTTATGCACTAGAAAGAAGATAATAGGAAGGATTTTCTTTTATTAACATTTTGTGTTAACTTAATTTTCATTCACTATACAGAGTATAGAGGAAGTATTGTAATCGTGCACAAAAATCACATGAAATGTTGGCAGTTTTCATAGTTTTACACCTCAGAACTTTATCATATTCGGAGCATAGGGGACTTATTTTAATCGGGCAAAAATAATAAATGCAGATTTATAAAATTTTCAGCGTTCTATGCGTAATCTAGTCGGGAAAACTGGGCTTTGCAATTCTGTCCGTATGTCTGTGTGTGTTTGTGTGTGTGTGTGTATGTCTGTGTGTATGTCTGTGTGTATGTCTGTGAACACTTGAGTACCGTTACAGCTAGGTTGATGAAGTTTCATATACAAGTATTATATAAAAATTTTATATCTTTGTAAACTTTCAAACGATTTCCATAACCGGAAATAGAGTTTTGAGCTATTTTTGTTTTCAATTTCTGTGATAAATGCATACGAGTTCGTTTTTTGTGTGTCTTTTTAAATTTTATTTTGTTAGTTACCGAAATACTAAAAACATCAATTTCATCCAATCTTGAGCAAAGTTCAATAATATTCAAATATTTATAACAATAATCCTTTTAATAACATCGTGCATGATTTTAAAACATCAATGAGCTTTTAGTTTAGATTAGTTTAGACCAGGGGTCGGCAACCTGCGGCTCGCGAGCCGCATGCGGCTCTTTTGATATCAAGATGCGGCTCTCCAGCTCCTTGAACAAATACTAACAATCTTAATTAAAAAAATATATTTGGAATGAAAAAAAAACGTTAGTGGCTCTTTAAAACCAGGGAAATTTTTGAAAATTGTAACTTTTGGCTCTTCCGCTTCAAAAGGTTGCCGACCCCTGGTTTAGAATAATTTTATAACACTCCTATGCTTGTTTCTGTGAATAAGCAGTGGTAACTGGTGGCCTTTTTAATTGTATAAAAAATAAGTACAAAACAATAAAGTGTTTGTTGCCAGGTGTATTAAAATATTTATTTGTAATATCATAAACTGCAAATTATTTTGACAAAATAATTATGACACATTTTTTTTTACTTTTAAAATGAGTAGTATTTAAAACCATCTATTTTTATTTCAGCTCAAATTTTATTGTGTTAATCAATTATATAGTTATTAAAAGTTGCCGCCCTTAACGTATTAATTAAGCTTTACGATACCATGGAATTAATAAACTGCTATTGCTATTATTCATCAAGTTCTGCTTATTAATTATCTCATCAATAATCTGTTCCTCTCTGTCTTCGTAATCGTTTAGTTGGGGAGTAGGAGTCATGCTGACTCTGTAGTCAAGAGTGACTCCAGAGTTTTATTCATTGGTATAGACCAGGGGTCGGCAACCTGCGGCCCGCGATGTCCTTTCATCCGGCCCGCGGAGATCTTTTTGTTCACGGAAAAAAACGTTTGTTGGTGATGGCTGAGGAACTTTGCTCAGAAAAATCAAAGACATGCCTGGAAGAAACTGGCCCCCGAAATGAAATTTGATAGTTAATGCGGCCCTCGGACTGAAAAGTTTGGAGACCCCTGGCATAGACGTTCGGCCTTCGTCCGGCCTAGTGGGATGATTTCTATTGAAAATGTATGTTCTATGGGCGGCTCAGGAAAAAAAAAACATTTAATATTTCAGATTGTATTCGTATTATACGGGGAAACCTCAACGCCGACGTCCATGGGGTAATTTTGTTTTAATGAACACGTAGCTGCAGCTAGTAGGGTAATTTAGATTTTAATCAGTCAACAGCTAATTTTCCTGAATCGGCATGAGATAAGTCCAGCATTTCTTGACCGACACCAATCACAGTGCAAGAAAATAATTTTAGTGAAAAGAAAATTCTACTTGGAATGAAAATATGGTACCTGTTGTTTTTAAAACAAAAGTGTTTGTATACTTTTTCTAAACACTAAAACGCAGAAAACAAAAGTATAACAACTTTATGGATTTAAAAAAATAAACTATTAAATTCAGTAAAAAAAGAAAATACATTTCCTTTCAGCAGCGTAGCGAGGGGGGGGGGGGGCATATGTCCCCGGGCGCCGACCTTAGGGGGCGCCAAAATGGGTTGGAAAGATAAATTGAAAGGTTGAGGGTGGTGTAAATCGAAAGTTTGAGGGGGGGGTGCAAATCGAAAGTTTGAGTGGGGGGTGCAAATCGAAATCTCGAGGGGAGGGGGTGCAAATCGAAAAGTGTGTCCCCGGGCGCCGGGAAGGGTCGCTACGCCTCTGTTTCCTTTATCCTAACAGTTAAAACGTGGGTCACTAAAATCCTAAAGTGCTTTGAACAATTTTCTTGAGCAACACTTTGAATATTTACAGCTAACGAAAAAATGTAAAAAGCTTGCTGTGTGTATATTCATTTAAATGAAGATGTAGCCTACTTGGTTTTAAAACATATGTTGTATCCTATCAAAACACCGTTGGTCTAGTGACAGTGTATATTTTATCCTTAAGTATATTAAAAATATGTAAATTTCAGGTGTAATTGCATAACAATTTCATTATCAAGGCATAAAATGTATGCGCAAAAGGGCAGTGACTGGACATTTTGTTGTGGGGCCAAGTTGTTGTAAAGGGACATTTGTTGTGGAGGGACATTTGTTGTGGAGGGACATTTGTTGTGGAGGGACATTTGTTGTGGAGGGACATTTGTTGTGGAGGGACATTTGTTGTGGAGGGACATTTGTTGTGGAGGGACATTTGTTGTGGAGGGACATTTGTTGTGGAGGGACATTTGTTGTGGAGGGACATTGTGTATAATCATTTTTTGTACTACACTATTTTTTAAATGCTTCTTTTTCATTCCCGGCAAATATTCATGGAAGTCTTTAGTGCCTACGGGTTAAACGCGCTAGCATGAGGATTATCTAGTTAGCTATTTCTTTATAAATCGTCTGTTACGCGCTAACCTCCACAACCAAATAACAAACTTAATGTTACATGCTGGGCCATGTAACATTGGGCCCTCTGTTAAAGTCACAAGCTAGATTCGAATCAAAAGCAGCAATATCTTCACACAGTGTCTGAATACAACGATCACAAGACTACTGGAACTATGGGCTACAAATAGCTACATAATGGATGTTTCAAAACAAGTGTCGCATGCGTGAGAATGTGTGTACTGATGTATATATATATATATATATATATATATATATATATATATATATATATATATATATATATATATATATATATATATATATATATATATATATATATATATATATATATATATATATATATATATATATATATATATATATATATATATATATATATACATATACATATACATATATATATATATATATATATATATATATATATATATATATATATATATATATATGTATATGTGTGTGTATGTGTGTGTATGTGTGTGTATAAGCGTTTGTGTAAGTGTATGCAATTGTTTGTGTGTGCTTATGCAGAACCATGTTGTATAGCAGTTATACAGTGTTTCTTAAACAAAACTTTTGAGGGTTTTTTTTTATTTTTGATGGGTATTCAGTTCAATTTGCGCTACGAATTCTGATAAACCGCATGACGAATTCAAGTACTCAAGGCCGAATCTAACGTCTTCACTGTCCGCCTGAGGCCCGCAAGACTCAAGACGATTAGCCCTGGACTAGAAGAAGAACACTAACACTTCTCACGGCGACCAATGAAATATTTAAAACCTGCTCATGCGATCACGTGACTCCAAAGTACAAGACTATCGATGTTTTAGAAGCGATCACCGTCAAATCCCGATATTGTTAATGATTTATTGATTTTAAAATGGTGTTTGTCGGAGGAATTTCCTGTTATACCGTAGACAGGAAAATGGTAACATAATATACGTTACAACTAATACAAAAAATTGTCAGAAAATCTGACCTAACTTTAACCCTAACCAAAGGAATTCGATGTCTTAGATTTAAAAATAAAATAAATTCCGATTTGCATTATTATTTTTATTTTGATAGGCCTATAGGCACTTTTTTGTTTAAAGCAGTTACATATTTTTAAATAAAAGATTTAAGGATATTACCTAGACCATCCACTTTTGTTATCCACTTTAAATATCCACAAAGTATGCTTCGTTTTATCCACATATGAAATCCACCAAATTTTAATAAAATATACCATCACTCTAAATCGGCACTCTGTGTCACATTTTTAAGCTCAGCCAACTTAAGGCGCCATATTCCAGCGACCTAGGTACATTTCAACACACAACACACTCGTACACCACGGCCCGCTGTTTTATTTAATTCATGACACGGGCCATTGAACATGTGTATGCAACTAGGTCAATCGGAACTTCGCCGTGACCGCTACAGGAAAAACTTAACTGCGTTAAAAAGTTAGGTAACCGCACGAGTGACATACCGTTACATGTTAAAAGTTATCCCCCAGTTTTTTGGTCCTTTTTTTTTTCTCATGCAGGCCTAGATAAAATAAATTTTAGATTAACGCAATTTTTTTTCAAACAGGCCTAGATAAAATACACATTAGGTTAACGCAAATTTTGTTCATGCAGGCCTACATAAAATAAATTTTAGATTAATGCATTTGTTTTTTTTTCAAACAGGCCTAGATAAAATACACATTAGGTGAACGCAATTTTTTTTTTCATGCAGGCCTAGATAAAATATACTTTAGATTAATGCAATTTTTTTTCGTTGACTACTTCAAACAAGCTGAAGCTTCTATTGACATAAGCCTCTAAGATATGTGACATACGACATGTGATTAAATAGTCTGACACACCTTAGTCGAAAACACCGAAACGGGGCTGTTGAAAGTGTATTCAAATTGAAAATTTTGGCTGATTAGATGATAAAAGACAAGCCTTAGAATAAAGTTAATACAACATACAAGAGAGAGGTGTTGTTCTTTTTAATAACATTTCCGATAAAATAAATTTAGTTTTATCTATTCATATTTTGTGGGGAAAAAAACAAAGTTACCTCCCCTCTACAAATACATTTTAGCGCTAGTGAGTAATAGGCCGAGATGTGTTGACACTGACATGCTGCATTAAATAGGTAAACACACTGAGGGGAAAGGATACACATTCAGACGCCAATTAAAATATCCAAATTTCAAAATTAATGCTGAAAATAACAGGATTGTAGTGTCGATGTATAAGGCGGCAGGCGCCAACAGAATGTGTGTAATGATGGGAGATAATAAAGCACACAAACAGTTAGAACATGGTGTTTAGTAAATTTAAAGTTTCGGGCTGATCCGGTATCTCCTCGCTTAGAAAGAAAGGCCACATCAACTCTTAACTATGGCAGTGGCGTAGCTACCGTAAAGCTAGCGTAAGCAAGGCATAGGGGCCCAAGGCAAATAGTTAGAGGGGGGGGGAGTGCAAATCGAAAGTCTGAGGGGGGGGGTGCAAATCGAAAGTTTGTCCCCGGTCGCCGGGAAGGGTCGCTACGCCTCTGAGGGGCCCACTAACACTTTTTGCATAGGGGCCCAAAAATCCTAGCTACGCCACTGAACTATGGACTATGTTCCCCCAATCCAGTGGCGTAGGCAGGGGGGGTTAGGGGGGGTCATAACCCGCCCATAGACCCCTCGGTATATATAAAAAGTATAAGGGGGGGGTGCAAATCGAAAGTTTGAGGGGGGGGTGCAAATCGAAAGTTTGAGGGGAGGGGGGTGCAAATCAAAAGTTTGAGGGGGGGTGCAAATCGAAAGTTTGTCCCCGGGTAAAAATTGGACCCCCCCCCCCCCCCCCCCCTTGAGACGATCCTGGCTACGCCACTGCCCCAATCTGTGCTACACCTTGTCAAGTGAACGGATCTTCCCGTTTCTGCACCTTGCTGCACTTTGTTCTGCAGATTTCTATTTTAAAGCATTATTCTCACAGACATGGTAAGATAAAAGACCAAGTCCCTTTGTTCGCCTTGCTGTCATCCGTCTGTAAGTCTTTGTCCTTTAGCCACTGTTCTATATTTTCTAGGCAGCCCACTGAAAAAGTGTGTTTAGACGAACTACTAACTCGACAAATGCGTAACATGACTGTATGATAATGATTTTGGAGGATGAGTGGATGTTTTAATAAATGGATGTTGTCCACGATTTGATTAAGCCTTGTAGATTTAATCTCGATTGTTCTAGCTAAGGTACTTGTAGTTGTCACAACTACGGTAGGTTATATGTTTGTTTAGTACCGCAACCCTAGAACTAACCTTTTCTCCATTCCTGATCCCACCCTCGAAGGTAGTCCACCAGACAACAAATGGCTTACTGTATCTCTCAAGATGGCCGCCCCCTGAGGGTCGTTACTCCGGACAACGCCTACCACCACCCCACGAAGCGCAGGGTCAGGCTGGCCTCGGTCAAGACAACCTTGTTCCACCCCAACCTGCCCACCCTACGTCACATTGAGAGGGATAATGTGAGTACCTGGGTTAGGTGAGGGTTAGGTTAGGTCGGGGACATGACATCACCCCAACCTGCCAACCTTACGTCACATTGAGAGGGATAATGTAAGTACCTGGGTTAGGTGAGGGTTAGGTGAGGGTTAGGTGAGGGTTAGGTGAGGGTTAGGTGAGGGTTAGGTGAGTGTTAGGTGAGGGTTAGGTGAGGGTTAGGTGAGGGTTAGGTAAGGGTTAGGTGAGTGTTAGGTGAGGGTTAGGTGAGGGTTAGGTGAGGGTTAGGTGAGGGTTAGGTGAGGGTTAGGTGAGTGTTAGGTGAGGGTTAGGTGAGGGTTAGGTGAGTGTTAGGTGAGGGTTAGGTGAGGGTTGGGTGAGGGTTAGGTGAGGGTTAGGTGAGGGTTAGGTGAGAGTTAGGTGAGGGTTAGGTGAGGGTTAGGTGAGAGTTAGGTGAGGGTTAGGTGAGGGTTAGGTGAGGGTTATGTGAGGGTTAGGTTAGGTTAGGTGAGAGTTAGGTGAGGGTTAGGTGAGTGTTAGGTGAGGGTTAGGTGAGGGTTAGGTGAGGGTTAGGTGAGGGTTAGGTGAGGGTTAGGTGAGGGTTAGGTGAGGGTTAGGTGAGGGTTAGGTGAGGGTTAGGTGAGGGTTAGGTGAGGGTTAGGTGAGGGTTAGGTGAGGGTTAGGTTAGGGTTGGGTGAGGGTTAGGTGAGAGTTAGGTGAGGGTTAGGTGAGAGTTAGGTGAGGGTTAGGTGAGAGTTAGGTGAGGGTTAGGTGAGAGTTAGTTCGGGGATATAACATCACCACACCTGCATCAGCAGAAGAAGGATGACCTAACGATCCGTTGGGCAGATGAAGTAGGGTTCATATGTTTCTTGACCTCGGCATATAAAGGGATAATGTGGTCAGCACTATGCTCAGCTGTCTTTACTTCCCCTAACGTGAGTTAGGTACCCATCAGAGTTGGGTGGACTCAAAGACGTTCCACTAACTTGAACCTGGATTCGAACTCAAAACTATCGGGTTAGCAGTCTAGCGCTCCATCGCTAGCTCACGCCGTCCGATATCAGAAGAGTCGAGTCGGTTACTAAACCGAAAAGTCAAGAGTTCGAACCCTCGGGCAGATGAGGCTCGTTAGCTGGGGACAGCCACTCTTCTAGGAGAGACAACTCCAAAATCAAACAACTGCTACCTTGTAGTTTGTTCTTGGTTGGACAAAGGCTATGGAAGCAAATCCAAAAAAAGAAAAGCAGGCTGAAATCGGAGTCAATGGCCTCAATGAATGGCGCATAACCGGTTGACACGTATCCTTAATTGTGAAGGAGGGGTGGTCGAGTCTGCAAAAGCTCATGTTTGTTTAAATTCGAAAAAAAAGTCTCGAGTTCGAAACTTCTGGCAAATAAGGCTCGATCCCTTCCAATACTAAAAATTAAAAACGAAGAAGAAGAGAAGAAGTATTAGTTGTAAATGTCCATCATACATTATATCAGTTATATGTTGTATTAGTTTAACATAAAGCCCAACGTACACCATCGTTCATAACATCCTCACACCATTACCAGGAGATGTGTTAGTCAAGCATCAATCATCATACATAACGTCCAACATTCATCATCACACATAACATCTAACATCCATCATCCATCTCACACATAACGTCCAACATTCATCTTCATACACTACATCCAACATCCATCATCCTACATAACATCTAACATCCATCATCACTCAACATATCCAACATCACACATAACATCCATCATCACTCAACATATCCAACATCACACATAACATCTATCATCACACATAACATCCATCATCACACATCCATCAGCACACATAACATCCAACATCTATCATCACACATAACATCCAACATCCACCAACACACATAGCATCCATCATCACACATAGAATCTATAATCACACATAACATCCATCATCAAACATATCCAACATCACACATAACATCCATCATCACTCAACATATCCAACATCACACATAACATCTATCATCACACATAACATCCATCATCACACATCCATCAGCACACATAACATCCAACATCTATCATCACACATAACATCCAACATCCACCAACACACATAGCATCCATCATCACACATAGAATCTATAATCACACATAACATCCATCATCACACATAGCATCCGTCATCACACATAACATCCGACATCACACATAACATCCGTCATCACACATAACATCCGTCATCACACATAACATCCGACATCACACATCCATCAGCACACATAACGTCCAACATCCATCATTAAACATAACATCCAACATCCACCATCAGAAGATGTGCAAGTTGCCAGACGAGCATTGCCAGACGACGACTTGCTGCACGGAGAGAGACTTCACCTACACACAGGTGAACCCCCTGATTAGCCCAACCCTCACCCTGCACTCTCTGGAACTGACCAAGACAGGTGAGAAGATCAGGGACCAGTACTCGCACTGGAAGAACATTCAGGTAACAGGGACGCTATATAAGAACATAGTTTACGTGGGCCTACGAACAGAGGCGTAGCTAGGGGAGGGCGGGTGGGGCGTCGAACGGGGTAGACAAAAAATAAAATATAAAGCTTTTTTTGAGCTGCATTACTAAATTATAGTCTCAAACGTCAACAAAAAAAAATAGTCCAACATTACATGAGGAATTTTTCTAATTTAAAACGTATTTAGTTAATATATAATACGTTACAAGCAAATTGTGAAATTGGGCATTTTACGCATTGGGTCGTATAAATGCAGCACATATAATCGTCTGACTAGAAAAACACTTGTATGTTGTTTGCCCAAGATACGTTAACCGGCTATACTGACAGGTGTGTTATTTCACAGGACACCGTGTACGAGTGGGCACATTTTGATGCCCAGGACCTCCTGAAGATGACCCGGAGACCGCCCAGTTTTGACGCCACGAACGTTGAACCCTACCGTCTGGACGGTGTCATGGTCAGGTGGTCCAAGCCAAAGATGCGAGACTGGAGGTGAGTGGTCATTTCGTTGGACATTTTGGTAAGGTGGGTGGACATTTTGTGGACATTTTGGGGACGTTGGTGGACATTTCGTGGACATTTTGGGGAGGTGGGTGGTCATTTCGTTGGACAATCTGGTGAGGTGGATAGACATTTCGTGGACATTTTGTGGACTTTTTGGGGAGCAGTATGGACATTTGGTGGACATTTTGGGGAGGTGGGTGGTCATTTCGTTGGACATTCTGGTGAGGTGGGTGGACATTTCGTTAACATTTTGGAGAGGTGGATGGACATTATTCGTTATTCGAACCATTGAGGGATGGAAGGTGGACATTGCATGGACATTGGAGGAGTTTTGGAAAATTTGCTTTGACATTTATGTGGAAATGGACATTGTATTTACATCTTAGTGGTTCTAAAGAAAAGAAATACTTTTAACAGTTGTATGACTTCAATGAAGTGTGTTTTTTTTCTTCAAGGTGGAACTATATACCAGGAAAAAACGAAACAAAACTTGTTCTTCCTGAAATCCATGACTATCAACATTAAAGATATAGATACAAGATGGGCTTTTTTAGATTTTAGATATTTAGATATTTGAACGCTTTCATTTTTTAAAACATCAAAATGTTATTTTTAAGGCGAAATTCATCCCCGATGTCTTAGTCAATGGTCTAGCTAAAATAAACGTATGTTTAATAAAACAATCAGTAGCTGAAGTCGAAAAATGTGTTTTTCTTATCTTTCTATGGTTTTACTGTCCAATACCTGTCTGTTTCTGTCAAATGTAAATTATTTTTTACCAACTTTACAATCGTTTGTGTTTTGTTAGATTAGCTAGACCAACTTAATAATTAACTATCCTTCTACCCGATGCATGTATTTTATTGTATATTGTATTGTTCGTGGCATAACTTTCAGCCTTTCGTTGTTTCAAAATTCTTTTATTTTCTATCTAAAAGGTTTTTGTAAGGTTTTTTTTTCTACAAGCTCTAATACATTTTGTACGGTATTTAGACCATAGCTAAACTATGCGGAGACAATGTAAAATTCCGTAGTTTAGATTTACCCAAACAAAAATGGCAGATGTTATAGACGTGGAAGATGAAAATATTTTAACTGGTATCTTTAAAGATTCCTTTCCAGGTAAATATACATTTACAGTATAAGTTAAGACACTAAAGAAGAAGAATGCAGTCACAATTCTTTATATAAATATACATAGCCTATCATAAGCAACATAGCAATAAAAAATAATTGGGCCTTCCCTACATTTCTGAGGCTGGGTTAGCCCGGTGTTGTCACTGTTGAGTGACGGCTTACACACATCATTCAGTCATCACAACGACGACTCTTCTACTTCTAGTAGTTCTAATATTCTAATTCTAAGTACTTCTAACTAGATCTAACTTCTACTCTGTTATAGGATAGAATGTAGTCTTCGAGTTCTAGCCCATATATTAGATTTTCTCACTAAATCTAAATTAGTTTTTTAATGTAGGCTACGCAATTTTCAATTTAAACACTGAATAATAGACATCCATATTTAATCCATTAAGTTTTAAGCACGCTTTAAACTAAATTACTTAATTTAATATTTATTGTCACTCACTGCCATGCACTCTCCATGACAACACAACTTACGGCAAACCACAAATCGGTTCGACTTTTTAATCGGCTATGCACCAGAGTTCCTCACTACACATAGTTTTTAAAAAAATAATAATGAATTGGTTGCTATATGGACGCCGGTCTTATAAAAAAACAGCTCACAATATTTGATTTCTTTTTCATTAGCTAGGCCAATGCTGCTGCCGAGAAAATCGGACAAATCGGCTTTTCCCTACCCCCTGCATGTTTAACTCTGTTTTTTGCATGCTTTTATTGTGTTTATGTTAACATGTTATACATCATTCTGTTCGTAATTGAATAACCTTTTTAACTGTATAAGTTTGATTTCTGTATTATTTCAGACGTTGAAGAAATCGCCGATTTAATCGCATTTTTTACCCCCCGCGGCGACGTGCCGATTAGGGGGGAGGCTTTTTCACCTTTTTAAAAGAGGGGTGTTACTTAGAGTCTATAGACTCTTTGAGTTTTCGTACTACAACAGTGAAACTTGGTAGAAGAATAGATTAAATGTTCACGTATAACGCTCAAGGTTCTTGGGGAAAATATGTTAAATACTTTTGGAGATATCGAACGGCAAAGTTGAACTAAGTTATTTGGGCTATTAATGAACCGATTTTTAATTTGAACCTTGAGCTGTATTCCTGAAATCTCGACGTTTATTAATATGTATGATATGTCATATTAGGCCCTATAATAAGGACGTCTATAGACTTTGAAGTGGACCGAAAATCAAAACATGACGCGCCGACCGCTGTCCGACTGAACCGCTCGGCTGTGCTTCGAATCGCTGTGTTTTAAATATGACGCGCTACAATTTTTTTTATAGACGTATCGAGTTTACGTACTACAACAATCAAATTTGGCAGACGAACAGATTAAATGTAGACGTACAACGCTCAAGGTTCGTGGTCAAAATAAGTTAAATACTTCGGGAGATATCGGACCGCAAAGTTGAACTAAGTTTCCCGGTCTATTATTTGACCTATTTTACATTTGAACCTTGAGCTGTATTCCTGAAATCCCGCCGATTATTTTAATGTATGACATGTATTATAACACCTCATAATAAAGCCGTCCATACATTTTAAGACGGAACGAAAATAAAAATTAACGCGTCGGCTGCCGTCCGACTGAATCGTGATCTACACATCGTGTAGCACAGCCGAGTGTGTGGTCACGTGACGCTAGGCGGTTGATCCGATTGGATGAGACTATAAACAATTTCTAAAGATAGATACGTGTTTCCCGTGTTTGACTCGTCGGGTATTGCTATTTTATATTTAAGTAGACAGGCATGTTTCATAACTTTGTTTTAAACCATTTAAACGGCAAAAAAAAAAAAAAAAAGTCGTAATAGTATTTACTAATCGTCAAAATTAATCTTCTTTAGAAATTAATCCGGATAGCTGCGACCCGACCAAACAATGCTGACGTGATTCGCGTAACGTTTCATTATTGTGTACATTACTTTTTCGTAAAAATGGCTTTAAAAAATAAATTAAATTTTACCCCGGGCTCTTTTTTTTTTCGGTTGACTAAAAAATTTTAAAACCCTTAACAACGTGGAGGCTACTAGCTTGCCAAATCGACCAAAATGGGATGGGGTGGGTATGGGGAGTCACTGACCATCCTACACGGTATGTAACTATTGTAACACCGTATGTAACATCCATAGCCTCACCCCGCCCCCTCTACTCCGTGACGCGACAAGCCGAGGGTCGGCGCCTTTGATGTTGTATAACACCCGTACGGTACCCGAGCGGCTCGCGGTGGTTTCATATCCCACCTCTCTCCCCCTTCACTTTGTGGAGTTGATGTTACTAACCCTCGGGCATAGATCAGGAAATCTTCCCAGACTTTTGTCTCTAAAATTACATAATATTCGTCTGACACGTTCATCGGGTTGGCCGACTAGCCTATCTAGCCTCGTGTTTACGTAAAACGGCAATACAATTCGTTGGTCAGAAAACCTGGTTAACCATGTCTGATTTCACTAAATCTAGGCAAATGCTGATGGTGATAAACGCCTCCGGAAACTTAAAAAATGCCTAGCATCTACTACACACAGTCAAGCACTCAAACATGTGCTTTTTTCCCAATGTAATAGGCCTATGGTAGGCCTACAAAATACACAAGCTTACAACTAGCATAAACATTGAGCATATATAAATCTATGTTATAGACCTATAACTTACACTACCTTGTACAAGCTAAAAAAAAAACAATTTTCCTCCAATGTTTATGTTATTAAAATTGTAAAAATGAGCAATTTTTTTGTGTTTAAAAATATTACAAAATTATCATAAAGCACACTGATTCTGATAAGACACATTTGTAACTAGGCTAATTCTATAGAAGAAAGTTGTATCAATGGTATGACATTTAAAGTAACAAGAAATATAAATATAATAAGATATGCCTATATTTTTGGAATAGAGTAGGCCTGTAGGATTGCACATAGATTACATAACATATTTTTAGAAGTTACATCATCACAAATATACTATTATTTATAGCATCCTTCTCTTTGTATTAAAACTGTATTAGTTATCTTTTCTTTAAGTAGGCTATTCACTTAAGTTAACTGACAATGAGCAAAAGAGATTTTAAAATAAACACATGGTAAATTATGAGCAAAAGGTGCGAATTACATAACCTGACCTTTATAGTTTTGTAATAATGTTCGACCATTTTAAATATCACCATTAGCTTCAGCATATACAAATGTCATATTATGGTTTAAAACAGTGTTTAATTTAAAGAATGACTTCTTATCACACGGATTATCAGATGTTGTAAAAAAAAAATTGAAGGGGGGTATTACATAATCCATGAAATAAGTCTGTTATGTAATCAAAAAACATTTTTTAAAATAGCATCATTGGATTCGGCATACAAAAATCTACAAAATATCATAAAATGACATCAATTGGTGAAGTCTGCTTGCTTTTATACCACTTTTAGTGAAAAACTCTTAAAAATTTGGTCCATACCCTCCCAGTATTTTTCCTCTTTCAGGGTCTACCCCGATTGTCTGAAAAAACTGCTGTTTTTTAATGACAAAAAAATTCATAACTTTTTTGTTTATGGTCAGATTTTGAAAATTCAAACTGATCTGTAATCAGATTGACAGCCCCTATCCAAAAATATGTAACTATTATATTGTTTTACTGAAATTAAATTTTTGCATTGGCCTAGCTATTTTCATAGACTAATAAAACTAATAATGCTTTACGTTCTCGCTCATTTTTCTACCTACACCGTTGATATTTTAAAAGTTCTAAATAACTATTTTACAGATGACTGTTGAGAGGAAATATGCACATTTCCTCACCCTGAGACTGTAAAGTACTTCTGTCTGTTATAAAAATCTATTTTTGTCTTGCTTGCAATATTTATTTTATTATGTATCATTTATATATTTTATAATATATTTACTTTTCCCACTCTTGAAACTAGAAAAGTGAGAACAAAATTTTGATGAATTTTTAAATCAATGTATAAAATTAGTCTTTTGTTCTTTTTTAAAAATAAACTATTACGCGTAAACAGTTCTTCAAAAAGCAGTGGTCACTATAGTGTTGATTTCTCACCAGCTACGGTGCATTTGGAAATGTATTCAGTATGCCACCATCCCCACACCCTATTATTTTTTTTAACTTCACAGTATATGTAAATGTTTTACTATTTCTATTTAATAATTGCAGAAAGCTGGCATGAGAATCCAGACTTTGTCCAGTATTTGGTGGAGCTTAGTTCTTATGGAGCAGAGAGATTATGTGAGTATGACATAGGCTATTGGTGTAAAGCAGGAAAGGAAATGCTCTAGTCACAAATATTAAAAAAATCCAAAAGACTTTGTCAAGCTGTGACAAGTATATTATTCTTTCAGGCATTGTGATCCACAGGGCAAACATGGTTGAGTTTATGTTTCTTTAAGCTCTGCACATGAAGGGATTGTCTTATTAACAATGCATGTAAGATGCCCAACCACATTTACTTTCCCTGATTAGGGTCTGCTCCCTGGAAAAATCTCACAATCAGAATTGCAACCAGGATCTTTACCTTCATGGGCCTAAATTTTGATTATTTTTTTTATATGTGCAAATGTTTTTCAGTTTCTTTAATAAATCCTTCCTATTTGTCATATTGTGTTATTGTATATGGCAATTGTAAAAGAGGGCGCTGCCTTATTTTATTTCCAAGGCAGCATGGACATAGCCAGCTTACCCCTGCCTCAGGCTTGTGAACTTGAAGGTATTCAACAGGTTCAAGCCCTGATGTGTAGACATTCAGATTAGCAATCATGTGCTCTGCCTTGTCGTCAGAGCTGTCAATAAAACAGTACTCCCAAAGTATAATTCAGTTGCAATAAATGGTTGGTGTGTTGTTTTGAAACACAGACTGTTACAGAATTTTATTTATTTTTACCAGGTCGAGAACCAGAAAGGCTTGCTGAGGAAAAGGCCCAGATCTTGTCTGAGACACAGGACCTCGCCTTCCATAACTACACCACATTTATACAAACTGCGGAATGCTCCAAAGAGATTTTCCAAGATGTAATTTATTTTAGTCTGCATTTTTGTTCATTAGCTGCTGTAATGATACTATTGGCATAAACCTCATTGTTATGCATATTTTTTAGATTGCTTGAAAACAAAGACTGTTAATAGGTTATGTGCTTTCAATACACTATTTCATTTTAATATTTCTAGTATAAAACAATGAATAGGCAGTTCTATATACACAACTATTGTATCACAATTAGCTCTATCAAAGCTAACTGAGAAGTCGTGTACCAATTTGTTTCAGTTTGAAATCATTGAGAAACACTTGGATGAGCTAATTAAGAAGTTGCCAGGTTTTTCTAATGAATGCAATCAGGTCATCAACAAAGCTCAAGACATCAGCTCAAGGTAGTGTGTCTTTTTTTTTATCTATGTACCTGATCTCATAACCCTTTATTTTCCTTCATGCCAGTGATTTTTCTCATGTGGTTGTGTCTGATATATGCATAGAACATTCACTTCCACACAGTATTGAAGGTAAAGTTAGTGATGAGATCTTGAAAATACTAGCTAAATTCCTTGTACAAGCTAGTGCTATAATTATCCTATATCTAAGTTAACACACCCTATATTGTAAGGCCCCATGTAACTATTATAATGTCTTTAAATTTAATTTCAATAAAATAATCACCCTCATCTTTTCCTGTTTGTTCCCAAGACACCCGGGCAGATGAAGTAGAGTTCATCTGTTTCAATTAACTTGGTAAGCACTATACTCAGCCGCCTTTGTTTCCCTAAGGTGGGTCAGGTAGCCATCATAGCAGGGTGGTCTCAGGGATGTCCTACAGACTCTAGCCCAGGATCTGAACTTGATACTTTCTGTTTAGTGGTCTAGCACTCTTCTACTCATCCACGCCGTCCCCTTAAAATAATAATATTTCTTTAAAAAGACCTGTGATTTCATATTTAATTTTTCTGTTTTTGATCAGCCTATGAATGAATTCATTAACATTAAGGGATAAATTGGCTCTGACTTTTTTGTTACTTCAACCAGTCGGCGTATGAACACATTAACATTGCAGCGACACACCCAGCTTCTGGAAATCTTAGAGATGCCCCAGCTGATGGACACCTGTGTGAGGAATGGCTACTACGAGGAAGCCTTGGAGCTGGCAGCGCATGTGAAAAGACTGGAGAAGAAACATCCCAACATTCCAGTCATTGCTGTAAGTTTCAGGTGTTTGTGTGACAGCGGGGTCACCACAGTGGTTTAATATTGTGACATCATCATAGAGCACAGGCTGTAACCCACAAGTCAGGGCTTTAGTTTGTTTGATATCCTGAGCCTATGTGTACCTGATTGGAGGTTGGGAACAAAAATTTATAAATGGTGAAGAGGTGAAATCTCCTTCGTCTGATTGGTTGTCACATCTGTTCTTAATTTTTGTGTTTTTACTGGGTATTATAGAGTAATCTGGGGACTGCATGGCCAGGTGGTAGAGCTGAAAGTTCAAATCCCAGGTTCAAGTCTGTAAGATCTCCCTGAGTACACTCAGCTCTAATGGGCAATTAAGATGCCAGGGCATAGTACTGACCATACTGTCCCCTTGAATGTCAATGAAGCATTTGTACTCTACCTAATCTGCCCCATGTATGAAAAGAAAAATATGAAAATGATAGTTACCTGAATTTTTTTTGCAGGTTATTATTTAGTCTTAATTTTTTTACTGATCATATTGGGCATACTGTAATGTTGTAGGTTTTCTGTATTGTAGAGTATAGTGCAAGAAGTGAAGGCATCAACACAGCTGATGTTGAACCAGCTGATCCAACAGCTGAGGACCAACCTGCAGCTGCCAGCCTGTCTGAGGGTCATTGGTTTCCTGCGTCGCATGGACGTGTTCACAGAGGCCGAGCTCAGGATCAAGTTCCTACAGGTGAGCTGGGCTTGTCGGTTGGGGTTGGGGGTCAGAGGTTTATCTTGTGGGGTGGGGGGGGGGGGGCGCATGGACGTGTTCACAGAGGCCGAGCTCAGGATCAAGTTCCTACAGGTGAGCTGGGCTTGTCGGTTGGGGTTGGGGGTCAGAGCTTTGTCTTGTGGGGTGGGACGACACCTGTAGGAATTGGGTGTCAGGGGTTTGTCTTGTGGGTGGGGGGGGGGGGGGGGCGCATGGACGTGTTCACAGAGGCCGAGCTCAGGATCAAGTTCCTACAGGTGAGCTGGGCTTGTCGGTTGGGGTTGGGGGTCAGAGCTTTGTCTTGTGGGGTGGGACGACACCTGTAGGAATTGGGTGTCAGGGGTTTGTCTTGTGGGTGGGGGGGGGGGGGGGGGGGCGCATGGACGTGTTCACAGAGGCCGAGCTCAGGATCAAGTTCCTACAGGTGAGCTGGGCTTGTCGGTTGGGGTTGGGGGTCAGAGCTTTGTCTTGTGGGGTGGGACGACACCTGTAGGAATTGGGTGTCAGGGGTTTGTCTTGTGGGTGGGGGGGGGGGGGGGCGCATGGACGTGTTCACAGAGGCCGAGCTCAGGATCAAGTTCCTACAGGTGAGCTGGGCTTGTCGGTTGGGGTTGGGGGTCAGAGCTTTGTCTTGTGGGGGGGGGGGAGGGGGGACCTGTAGGAATTGGGTGTCAGAGGTTTATCTTGTGGGGGGGGGGGGGGGGCGCATGGACGTGTTCACAGAGGCCGAGCTCAGGATCAAGTTCCTACAGGTGAGCTGGGCGCGTCGGTTGGGGTTGGGGGTCAGAGCTTTGTCTTGTGGGGTGGGACGACACCTGTAGGAATTGGGTGTCAGGGGTTTGTCTTGTGGGGTGGGGGGGGGGGGGGACGACTTCTCTGTTGGGATTGGGGGTCAGAGGTTTGTCTTGTGGGTGGGGGGGGGACGACTTCTCTGTTGGGATTGGGGGTCAGAGGTTTGTCTTGTGGGTGGGGGGGGGGGACGACTTCTCTGTTGGGATTGGGGGTCAGAGGTTTGTCTTGTGGGTGGGGGGGGGACGACTTCTCTGTTGGGATTGGGGGTCAGAGGTTTGTCTTGTGGGTGGGGGGGGGGGGACGACTTCTCTGTTGGGATTGGGTGTCAGATGTTTGTCATGTGGGGACACCTGTAGGAATTGGAATTACATGGTGTATGTCATGGGTTTGCTGAGGCACAAAAGTTTTCTCTGTACTGCCAGGTTTGTTATAAAAATTTCTCTGGACAAGTTATCTCATTGACAGAATATCTCAGAGAAAATATTTAGCCACACACTTTCTCAGATAGAATGTTTCAACCACAAAATCTCTCAGTAGTTTCAAATATTTAATTCATTACCAGCAACTTAGAGCAACCTGCTTTGCAGCTTATAATTCAGTCAACTAAAAGTAATCATTTTTACTACTACTTTGTAATTTCTTGAGATTTAACGTCAGTGAGACCATTTCTCCTGTCACCATTCTGTCTGGTGTTCCAAAGCCCATAGCTATTCTTATCTATTTATTTTTGTGGCATGACAGATTCTTCACTTATTTAGCACACCGCTTGTGGATCTTATATGGGGCTATACATTTGTTAATTATACTTTTTAGATATATATTTTTGTTCTAGTGGATAAACTTGTAAATATTTGACATTCATTTTTTTCAGGCCAGGGACTCGTGGTTTCAAAATATTTTGGAAGCTATACCTAAAGGGGATGGTAAGTTTTAAAAATTGTTCTCTGTATGAAGTAACTCTCCTTTTTCACATGATGTTGGGGGGAGGGGAATTTTTAACTTTAGTTACGTATTTCTGAGCATTCTTGCTTTCTTTCTTTTTGTTCAAGTATTTTAAAAATAAGAAGGTTTAAATAGTGAATTTCTAATTATCATCCAAATACATGTAAATAAAAGGCAGGTTATATAAATGTTTGCTTAATTAATTGCACTAACTCTAACCCTTACATTAACAAGAAATAACACTATATTTGACACTCCTACAAACATGTTATAAAACCACCCTAGCTAATGAGGAATTACTTATAAATTAATTAAATTTTAGCGTACACCCACATCACCAAAACTATCGAGGTCAGCCGTGTCCACCTGTTTGACATCATGACCCAGTTCAGGGCCATCTTCTCTGACGAGGACCCACTGGTCAGCACTGGACGAGAGGAGGGGATCAACGAGAGTTTGCTGTTTCACAGCTGGGTGCTGCAAAAGGTCGGTTTTCTCCCCTTATTTGACAAATTCTTATTACAGTTAGGTGCTGCAAAACGTTGGTTCTCTCCCTTTACAACTTCACACAATTGATATACACAGATGTAGAAAAAATAGTCTCTCTCTGTTGTAGATGGTGTTAGCCTAAATGAAAATTTATTAATAGGAACATTCTTAATCTATATACATAAATCAAGTAATACTAAAATGTATATTTAAAGTAATTATACCAGTATTACAAACGCTAAGACAAGATATTTGTAAATTTTGACCAATTAAAGTCAATTACAGATCTCAATGTGCAACATACCTCTGAGCCTAGATGTTTACTTTCTATTAATCTCCTTAATCCCATCAAAGCTTCAACTTTACTGACTTATTGATCATACCCCTGAACCTTGATGTTTACTTTCTATTAATCTCGTTAATCCCATCAAAGCTTCAACTTTACTGACTTATTGATCATACCTCTGAACCTGGATGTTTACTTTCTATTTGTTCCATCGAACTTTTGCCTGTGTAAATATTTGTTGATTGACGTGTTGACAGATTACCCAGTTCCTGCAGATGCTGGAGACAGACCTACTGGAGGCCGACCTGGCCGAGGGTGTTGGGGGCCGCATCGACTCCATCCTGGGCCAGTGTATGTACTTTGGTCTGTCCTTCAGTCGGGTCGGCTCGGACTTCAGGGGGCTCCTGGCTCCCATCTTTGAGAAGGCGGCTCTGAGATACTTCCAGCTGGCCCTACAGGGGGCAAACAAGAGGTGGGGGCAGCACTGGTTGAGGTTGACCTTTTGCAGGGTCAAGGTTGTTTATTTTTTTAAATGTGCATTTTTCTGATTTAATGCCAAGATTCACTAGTTAAGTGAAGTTTTTAGATTTGATGAAAACATGCAGTTATGTTAAAAAAAAAATCAAATTTTCAGATTTGATGAAAACATGCAGTTATGTTAAAAAATCAAATTTTCAGATTTGATGAAAACATGCAGTTATGTTAAAAAAAATCAAATTTTCAGATTTGATGAAAACATGCAGTTATGTTAAAAAAAATCAAATTTTCAGATTTGATGAAAACATGCAGTTATGTTTAAAAAAAAATCAAATTTTCTGATTTGATGAAAACATGCAGTTATGTTTAAAAAAAATCAAATTTTCAGATTTGATGAAAACATGCAGTTATGTTAAAAAAATCAAATTTTCAGATTTGATGAAAACATGCAGTTATGTTAAAAAATCAAATTTTCAGATTTGATGAAAACATGCAGTCATGTTAACAAATTTTCAGATTTGATGAAAACATGCAGTCATGTTAACAAATTTTCAGATTTGATGAAAACATGCAGTTATGTTAAAAAAA
This sequence comes from Physella acuta, assembly GCF_028476545.2. Classification (NCBI taxonomy): domain Eukaryota; kingdom Metazoa; phylum Mollusca; class Gastropoda; family Physidae; genus Physella; species Physella acuta. Next base: position 273,235 of record NW_026732861.1, on the reverse strand, counting down.
ATCAAATTTTCAGATTTGATGAAAACATGCAGTTATGTTAAAAAAATCAAATTTTCAGATTTGATGAAAACATGCAGTTATGTTAAAAAAATCAAATTTTCAGAATTGATGAAAACATGCAGTCATGTTAACAAATTTTCAGATTTGATGAAAACATGCAGTCATGTTAACAAATTTTCAGATTTGATGAAAACATGCAGTCATGTTAACAAATTTTCAGATTTGATGAAAACATGCAGTCATGTTAACAAATTTTCAGATTTGATGAAAACATGCAGTTATGTTAAAAAAATCAAATTTTCAGATTTGATGAAAACATGCAGTTATGTTAAAAAAAAAATCAAATTTTCAGATTTGATGAAAACATGCAGTTATGTTAAAAAATCAAATTTTCAGATTTGATGAAAACATGCAGTTATGTTAAAAAATCAAATTTTCAGATTTGATGCAAACATGTAAACAAAATCAAATTTTCAGATTTGATGAAAACATGCAGTCCTACAACTTGCTGGGGCTGACCACAACTGGTGGACTACACTATGGCATGACATCATCACAGGTAGGTTGATCTCTAGGGGGGGGGGGGTTTGACAAGGGGTACTTTCATAGACAAAGGGGTAAGTATTGGCCACAGAATTCTGCCACATGGCGATATAAAAAAAAGATCAATTCCACAACTACCGTTATCTGGGATGTGACTGATTCACAATTTGAATTTTTCTGCTATTTTTAGTCACATAGTTTTTTTTTGTACAGAGTGGTCAGCTGTACCCTGTGTTAGATGTATACAGTGTGTTTTGTACAGAGTGGTCAGCTGTACCCTGTGTTACATGTATACAATGTGTTTTGTACAGAGTGGTCAGCTGTACCCTGTGTTACATGTATACAATGTGTTTTGTACAGAGTGGTCAGCTGTACCCTCCCACCTCCCTGCTAGACTTCTACCCCCTGGCCGCCTATTGCAACAACGTCCTGAGTGCACTCAATGACCTCAGGTTGTCCGCTCCCCTCAACCTGGCCTGTAAGGTTGCTGATGTCTTGCAGAGGTCGTTGATGGAGGTCAACCATGTCATTCTGGCATTTCACAGGTCAGTGACCTCTTGGTCAGTTTTCTCTTGACCAGGTCTGTTTAGTTAAGTTTGTTTTAATTTTACCAGATCAGTTTAGTCTTATATAGGTTTGTTTAATTTTGATTAGATCAGTAATGTTTTGACACTTGCTTGAGTCATGACCAGTTTTAAAGTCAGTTTTATTTGGTCAGATTCAATTAGTAAATAAAAAATTTGGTTCCTTACCATTTGATGATTTAGCCTTATGCCCATCGTTATCACTCACTTTCAGGGCTGAAGAAGCAACGTTTAATGCCAAAGAGAAAGACCAGTTTGAGCAGTTTTGTGCCACCTACGCCACAGATCTCCTGCCCTACCTGAACAAGTGTCTGCAGTCTCTGTACCCCCCCTCGCAGCTGGCAGGTGCGTTGGGTCTCACTGTGTCGGAGATGAACAAAAAGGTGAGTGCACTCCACCTGTCAGTCTCTGCACATTTTTAAAAGGGACATTATTTTACTGAATGACATATTTGTTAGGCTGGGGTTTAATATCCTGTCAACAGAGTACAATTTATTAAATCAATTATTTACTGTGTACGGAAGTCAGTTTTCCTTCCCTGATAATCTTTATCTATAATTCTCGCCCAACTATGCAGGGCACTACGCACCCACTACCCTCCAGTCCCCTCCCTCGCTCTCCAGGCATGCGCAACAGTGTGTACCCACCCACCCCATTTGGACAACTGTGTCTTTCAGAAAGTCTTCACCAGTCACTAAATAGCGGCGAATGCTTCACCGCGGTTCGGCTCGTTACTAATATTACTGCTAATGCTAGTGATACAAACTAATTAAAAATACTAAAATATGTTTTCAGACATACATATCAAAAGCATAACAATATAGACTTATTAATTTGATTGAAATCTAATATACAAATCAAAGCTGAAAATAAATGTCAACAACCAATTGAAGCACTCTCACCGGTAGACTAAATAAATACAATATAAATAATTTAGGCCTACATTTGCCTACTGTCCCAGGTTGATTAAATAAATACAATATAAATAGGTTAGGCCTACATTTGCATACTCAGTAAATTCATAATCATCATTTCTCCTTTTCGTTACTTGCAGAACAAAGACCCATAGGGACTCTGTCAAAGTTTTTCACCGTCTCATGTTGCTCTTTTTAGCTGTTCCCAATTTTCTCCTATTCTTTTGGCTCTGCTGCCATATCTTCCTAGGTCGACCCCTGCGTCACTCCTCAATAAATTAAGACCTTATTTTTATATATCTCCCAGAGTATCAATGTGTGTCTAAAATAACATTACTAACCACTACAATATTTTAAATGTAAATTGGTTTAGCTTGACTAGACTAAAACTGTCCTCTTGTCACCTCAGGCTTGTATAGGTGTGTTGTAAATTGGTTTAGCTTGACTAGACTAAAACTGTCCTCTTGTCACCTCAGGCTTGTATAGGTGTGTTGTAAATTGGTTTAGTTTGATGAGACTCTAACTGTCCTCTTGTCACCCCAGGCTTGTATAGGTGTGGTGGACCTGGCGCCAGTCCTGTCTCAGGTCAGTCATCTGATGCCAGCCATGCCTGCTGCACCCGTAGCTGAGCCGGTCAAGCCAGTCACTTTTTCTTTAGATGATTCTGATGACGATCAGACTTCCGCTGGTCAAGATCACCAGACTTCCGCTGGTCAAGATCTTCAGGCCTCCCCTGGTCATCAGACCTCTGATGGTCAAGATGTTAGTAGCCCCACTGAAGGGGTGGTGGGGGAAGCTGCTACTGGCCAGTTAGTGTCAGCCGAGGGTGGAGCTAATGCAGAAGTGCCTATCAGCTCAGGGGGTGGAGCTAACACAGACTTAGCAGTAATAGACACACCAATGGCAGGAGTGGGTGGAGCTTCTGTAGATGTACTGGTACCACCTGGGGGTGCAACAGACACACTGTCACCAGAAGAGGGTGGAGTCATCCCACCATTTGCATCAGACGAGGCTGACGACCTGGTGCCCAACCCCGCCTTGTCACACATAGCACCGCCCTCCTCACTACCTGGCCAATCAGAACTCTCCGCCTCTCCACTTGACGGAGACGGATGGAACAATGCAGACATTGATCTGGATAACTTAGACACCATGGATAACCTTGACACAACAGAATCCACAGTGGATCTGGATCTTCTCCCTTCTCCAGAAATGGAGGAAATTAAGTTGTGAATAAATAATACTAAATTAGTTATAAGATTTTTCTGCAGGCTTACTATGGGTTTATGATTGTTTTTCTTTTAAATTTTTGACGTACCAAATTGAGGGACTTTGCTAGATGGTAAAATATATTTTCTTCTTAGCATAAATGGAAAGAAAGAAAATGTTTTTATTCACGTATGGTGCTTACTGTGATAATTCTGCATGTGGTTTCTTTGTTGATAAAAAATTAAAATGAATTTTTTTTTTTTACTTGAATGTGTTGAATACTTGAACATATTGTACATATTAGAAATGTTTCTCATGATTATTTAAATATGTATTTTTATACTGGATTAAATTTTTGTTAATGATTCCATAACATTAAAATTTGCTAATCTAAAGTGGTTGTAATTTGTTTAAATTTTATCTAGCAAAATGTCAAGGTCATGTGAGATCATAGTTGAATGTCAAGGTCAAATGGTATCCTAGCCCAGTGTTGAAGTCAGATAGAGGAGGCCTTAAATAGTATGAAACAGATGATCTTTAGACCATCTGGGATCTCTACTTTAGGATAAGTCCCATGCTTTTTTTTTTTGCTTGACTGCGCTGACCCATCAAACCTCTGTCAAAGTCTGTTGGTCATTGAATGTGAAACTGGCAGTGTGTGAAATCTAACCATCATGGGCCTTACTCATGTGAAAATAGATCAGCTTGGCCATCTAAGACTAGTTAGAATTTCACAAGTAAATTTAGTATTTCATGAAAATATGTGTTACATATAAGCTCTCCTGTGTTCTTGAATAAAACTGGAGGGTTTGTCGTTTTAGTGTTGTACTCATGTCAGCTTGAAGCTGGTTGTGCTTATGGTATGACACTGATTAATTAAGCACATATGTAATAGTTTAATTAAACAAACTTAACAGATAAGAAATAAGCTGTTAAGTGCTCCTGTCGTAGGTAGTACTATAACTATTTGACTAAAGAAGGAGGGTGGGGGGCTTCTTTTGGCTAGATTTCAAGATGTCTATTTATTACTTCCCTTGGCTTATGGCCCTTATTGAAGCTAACTCAGCTCTCTTGGACTTGAATCAACCAGCTCCATGAATGTGGACGAATTGCTCATCTAGACCAGGCAATGGCCTCACCTACTAAACAGTAATCTTAAACTTTTTACCATTTACATTCTTCATACTCTTCTATACCATTTTTCTCATTTCTTTCAATATAATTATAATTATCATGTCTTTGTTTCTGCCTGATGTTGTATCATCATCTTTTTCTTCTTTGTGGAGCCCACTATACAATGTTGGGTTTATTCAATGGAATACATGTACAGTGTATGATGATAAAATATATCTATCCTAGATAGAATCTATATTTTATTATACACCGTACATGTATTTATCATAGACTATGGTGTACTAAAGTTGGTGAGAGGAAAGGTAATGATAAACAGTTACTTCCCTTTTGTTTGTTTTTTTTAAAGGAAGAAGAAAATCTAACCAACTTGTGGTTGCTATTTCTGTTACGAATAGCACATGCATAAGTATATGTACTTGTAACAGGGCTACCTGTAACACATACAGTAGCATATGTACATTTAACATGGGTGACTGTTAGCACACCTAGCATCATGTTACCTGTATCACATGGGCCTGTGATCTTGTAGCACATTCAAGTTCATATGTACCTATAACAAATATAATTCTGACAAGTCAGAAGAACTATAGTCTACTGAACTATCTAGATCAAGTACGATGGGTTTGTGTCTATAGGGTGCATCTCAGCTCTAATGGGTACCTAGCATGTTGACCCAGTTGCTTAATGCAATAATTGTCTAGTATAAAAACTAGATTGCTAACTCGAAAGTCTCGAGTTCATATCTGGGTTCAAATCAGTCGAACATCCTTGAGTCTACCCAGCTCTGATTGGTACCTAGCTCATGCTAGGCTGGGCATCGTGCTGACCACATTACCCTCATATGCCGAGGTCACAAAAACAGGTGAACTCTACTTCACTTGCCGCATCAACCGCCTGATAAAAAAAAGAAATTTTTACTTAGAAAAAACTCTACTTCCTCTACCTCTACACATTTGTTGACCATTTTCCAGTGTTGAAGTGATCTTGCCAATTTGCACTAACACAATCAACTGCTTTTGACTGAACAACAAATTGTGAATAACGTAACAAAAAGTTATTTAAAAATGTTTTATTTTATTTTTTAAATCAACTGATTACTTGCTCAAACACACATCACTCAAACTTGGAACACACCATCATAGCAAACATACAAGTGTGTAACACACTTTCATTGCAACATCCAAATGTGCAACACATCCATCAAAAAATCAACAATGTGAACATCTTTTGGTGAGCAGTGTAAAAAAAAAAACATTCAAAAAATATTTAGTGTCAAAGGTCAAACATAAAAGAAAATCAATTCCCCCCCCCCCCCCCCCATTTCTGATCAAGTTGTCTGTATTGATCTGTATGAACCAGTCAAACAGCTGGCCTTAGCTTCAATTGACCTACCAACCACATCACTTCTCTAGTTTACCTACCACATCACTTCTCTAGTTCACCTACCACATCACTTCTCTAGTTCACCTACCACATCATCAATTTCTAACTTCATCAAAACTAGTTTCACTTTATCTTAGCATCAGTTCAAAAATATTATGAAGATAATTGAGTAAAATTGCCATTATAAATTTTTTTATCTTATTAAATTTTCAGGGATTTAAAAACAAATTTCTCAAATTAAGCAAGTAAAAGTTATTTATAAATACTTTAAAACTAGTTACCTAGAATGGCAAGTTATTCTGAAAGTTTAAAAAAAAAAAAAAACAGAAAAATAAACAGGGCATTTATTTTACAGCTATGTATCAATATACAATAAGTACAATAAAGAAAACTTTTGGCAAATAAGAGTGCTTTTAAATAATATTCAAGGCTAATAGGCCAGCTGTTTGTTATTTTGTTTTGTTTTTTGATAAAATAGAAACACACCTAACATCAACCTACATTTTTTTTTAAACTCCATAAAATTTCTGAAAATTTCTTTTTTATAAAAATGTTGACATCAAAATACAAAAAAAAAGAGTATTCCTAAAACCAGAGACACAAAAACAACTAAAAAGCCAGTTTTTTCATCATGAGGTAGATCCGGGCATCCACTTCAAATCCGTGCAAGTTGTTGGGGTCACCCTTCAATCGCATCAGAAGCCCACCAAAAGACACATAGGCTGCCCTGGGAAACAAAACGAAAAAAAAAAAATATTTAAACAACTGATTCTGGGGGTTTTTTTTTTCAATATTAATTTTGAGCTCTCTCCATTTTTAAGAATTATTTTTATAACATTTTCAGTTTTTTTTATATTGATAATATTTCTGGTAATTATGATTTGTAAAAAAAAAATTTGGATTGGCTCCAATTTTATTCATTACATTCAAAACATTTCTATCAATCTATAACTTACACAAAATTAAAAACACTTCTAAGATATGACAAAAATAAAAATGTGTTTTCTAAAAGAGAAAGTGTCAAATTGAGTGAAGAAATAATATTGTGATTGGTGGGTGTCAAGTTGTGTAAATATAAGGTGTACACACACAGCCATTGCTATTGAAGGTGTTCAGAAATGGTGTTTGGTGTTGTTTTTTTTAATTATTTTTTTTTACTGTTGAAGGCATTTAGACATGGTGTTTTCTATTGAAGATGTTCATAAATGGTGTTTGGGATAAGAGGTGTAAAAAAAATCATGTTACTAAGGGTGTACAAAAAGGGTGTTTTGACAAGGGTTATAAAAAGGTTTAAACTATGATCAGGTATAGACTGTAAAATGTGTATTTAAGGTCATGTTTAAGACTGTTTTATTTGAAAGATAAAAGTCACCTTAGTGACATCTTTTGTGTGGCTGGCTAAAGGACAGGTAAAGTAGCCATTAAAATGACTGAGTTAATTTTACATTGGTATTTGCGTTGGTTTTCGTATATATTTCTTGGTTTATTTACTTCCTTTTTATTTGAGCAGGAGTGAGGGGGGGGGGGGTAAAAATGGGGTAACACACTGTTATATTGCAGTTAAATGATTACACTAACTATGAGGTGAAAACAAAGGTTGTATTAAAATATTGTGAAGCTAAACATTTTCTATGCACGTGCATAATACTAGAGGGCAGTATTCATGATGTGTCATCTCTAGGAGTGAGTATCTACGTTTTAAAACCGGTGTTAAATTTTTTCATCCAAATTATTGTTAAACAATTATTTTCATTTTTTTTACAAAGACCATCTTCAAGTTTAAACAAATGTAAAAGATAAATTAAGTTTTAAATTTTTATTTAATTTCCAATTATTATTTTGGCTTTTCTTCGTGAACAGTACCTGGCCAAAGAGGAAAGTGCATAGGTTACACACCGTGTTGAAAACACAGTTGAGAACAAGTGTCGGTGTTTAAAGTTGTGAACAGACTTGCTCTCAACTATTGGGGTAAACAGTTAAAGTGCCTAACACTAGTCTCTATGGGCGGGGCTAGGAATCGTATTATATTATGCCCTATTAGCGGGAATTACTACTCATTTCTGAGAAGGAAGTCTTAACCTTAGAGCTACGGATCTACCATAAACTAAATAGTTCTATGATGATCTGATGAATGACAACACTCAGTGAATAATGGGACATACAGCAGTACTTACAATTGGTCCCAGAAAAAAAAAATTACTCCTATTATTTAAATACCTACATCACATGTTGTTAAAGAATCGTCCGATGAAAAAAAAAATTCGGCACTATTTTTTTTTACTATGATGCAGGGAGTCAACTGATTTGGCGGTAATGTGGATAGTGGTTGTCACGGGCGTACGAATACAACCAGCTAACCACACTGCCAAAAAATCAGGGACTAGTTTAAAAACTTGAAACACTTTAAAATTCCAGCGACGAAAAAAAAATGTTTTAAACAACCTAAGTGTTAAAACGCCAGGCTTGCAAGTGGCGTACCAGGCAGTCGGCAGACGTGTAGCCGTCTGTTTCATATCTACGGACTTATAAAGACAAAAAAAACTATTGGCAGTGTGTCAACACTATCACACTAAAGATTACCTGATCAAATTCGACGAAATTTTTTTTTAACGAAAAATAGGTATTGATTATATTGGCTGACGTCAGATCACATGACCTAGTCATGTACTAAAATAGATAGAGTCAGCGAAAACAGTTTCATTTTTAAAATTAGACCTGACTTTTGGCAGTGAGGTGTGACAGGGGGTTGCTGACGTTCTAATTAGGACATAATCAGACTGGGTAATTAGAGCGGAACAGATGAGGACAGGTGGACAGACAAGGAAATGACCAAAAGAAACAGTGATCTAAGACTGTTGACAATCAAAATGTCACCAGAAATCGCTGGACAGACAAAGGGTGACCTGAAATTACCGTCCAACCAAAGAATATCTAGAAAAAAGTAACCAATCAAAGTGTAGTTATGGCCAATGAACCAATCGAATCGCGTCATAAATGTACGCTGGGATCCCTACGCTAGGGTCAGTGAAATAGTCCATCAATACAAGCTGACCGTTAGATGCGTCCCTAAACTGTAAGCACGTCTTCGATCAGCTGACTTTACATCTATACAACGCTCGCGTCAAATCAAAACAACTTCATGGACTCAATTATTGTACAACTGATTCTGGTCCAACTTATCTAGTCTAACTAGTGTGGACACCTTTTCAGGTCAGAACAAAAATTAGATGCTAAAAAGTCACAAAAACTGGAGAATAAATTATTGAGAACGGTACCGGATAAATTAAAGTCCACTAGTTAGATGTCCACTACGACCAAATGTCCACTACAACCAAATGTCCACTACAGTCAAATGTCCACTACAGCCAAATGTCCACTACAGCCACCAGTTACACCAGTACTTCCACTGGAAACCAATCCAATCACCCGAGTACACTCAACACACACTGCTGTGTGAGGCAACACACAACTGTGTGAGGCAACACACACAACTGTGTGAGGCAACACACACAACTGTGTGAGGCAACACACACAACTGTGTGAGGCAACACACACAACTGTGTGAGGCAACACACACAACTGTGTGAGGCAACACACAGTGCTACAGGTTTAACATCCTTGTGGACATGCCATAGTGTCGTCCTCAGCTGATCAACACGCCATTACGTAAATTAACGGTATCCTGTGGTCAAACTCGGCTGAACAACACAAACTGAGCTGATTCAGACGGCTCACATTAAAGGTGTTCTACTGTCAAACTCAGCTGATCAACATTGCTTAAATTAACGGTATCCTAGTCTACGACAAAACTCAGGTCCCTCAATAACCTACGTCACGTAATGTAAGTTATTTACAACACCACCTACAAATCCACCCCCTATCGTCGAATATTGTAAAACCACCACATCCCACATTCATCATTGACCTGTGTAATTATCGCTCCGCCCATCCACACCTAAGTATGGCCATAATTTGGACGACAAATCAAAAACATATTTTCTCAATAATTGAATTTCTATGGAATTCTAAACGTATGCTACATCAGCACCCACCACCCCTTTTCCAGCAGCGTGACGTCATATATAACCCCCCCCCCCCCTTCTAACAAGTCATCAACCTAACCTGAACACTAACGCGGCTCCGGTAAGGGCTTTAGCTTTCAACACATGAAGTCAGTGGAGCAGGAATTTAGATCCAGGTTTGAACGAGGAAGAGAATCGTCAAATCTCACAAGGTGTCCAGAAATCAGTTCCATACGTGTCCAGGCTACACACGTCACATAACACACAACACATTCACATAACAGAGTCACATAACAGTCACACAACACAGTCACACAACACAGTCACATGACACATTCACATAACACAGTGACACAATAGTCACAAAACGCATTCACAGTTCATACGGCACAAACATGTCATAGCTGCACTATATATGTCGGTACTCACATATGCACATACAGGCCTTTGTAAAAATCAACATACAACACAATCATCACACAGCATCAAAGAACCACAGTAACACACAACACTACATGGCAGTCACGGAGCACATTAATTCACACAACAATACACAACACATCACAACAAGTGAGGTGCACACAATAGCACACACACATATACACAATACACACACATACACACACACATACCACATACACACATATACACAATACACACATCACACACACAAACACACAACACTCGACAATTACATCAGCGGACTAGACAAAGCATGAACACTGCACAATACAACACACTACTTACAGTACACTGCCATCCAGCGTGTAGAATCACGACACAGCACCTACACAGGTAACGACACAAGTATTCTATCCACTGTAACATAGATGTTACACAACAACTCGTTTCTGCTTACATCCCTACACACACACACCGCCCACATCGATATCAATCAATCGATATTAGAAATCAATCGATACACATTTTCGGTGGCATACATCCAGACACCTCTGCACCCCCACCCTCCACACACACTCTACGTCATGCGTGTACCACTAACCTGCCCCGTAAGCAAATGACGTATGGCCTACATAGATCTATAGGTCTACGTTACTAAATATCGCTTTAGTAGCCGAGCCAGGGGACATAACCCCATGGATACCGTAAACACGGAAGTTACTCCCCTTACATGTTTCGAGGAAAAAAAATATGAAAATTATTCAAATGTAAAAATTTAGACGAATTTTCCGACAAATGTTGATCAGCAAAAATCAATACATATTAATAAGCTGACAAAATAAAGGTAATAATATGTGAGTTAAAGGGGGGTGGGGGTTCTAGCAGGTTGCTGTGTATAAGTAGTCTAGTAGAACGGTGACATCAGCAGGGGGGGGGGTCGTTTCCAGGCTAGTCTAGAACCGCTGACATCACGAGGTTGGTAAAACATGCACTCAGTCAAGTGGCACCCACATACACTACAGCAACACGGCAGTAGATACACACTGTAACCACGACACTGGGCTCATGGTTATACACGGGGCTCATGGTTACACACGGGGCTCATGGTTACACACGGGGCTCATGGTTACAGGGACTCATGGTTACACACGGGGCTCATGGTTACACACGGGGCTCATGGTTACACACGGGGCTCATGGTTACAGGGACTCATGGTTACACACGGGGCTCATGGTTACACACGGGGCTCATGGTTATACACGGGGCTCATGGTTACACACGGGGCTCATGGTTACACACGGGGCTCATGGTTACACACGGGGCTCATGGTTACACACGGGGCTCATGGTTACACACGGGGCTCATGGTTACAGGGACTCATGGTTACACACGGGACTCATGGTTACACACGGGGCTCATGGTTACAGGGGCTCATGGTTACACACGGGACTCATGGTTACACACGGGGCTCATGGTTACACACGGGGCTCGTGGTTACACACGGGACTCATGGTTACACACGGGGCTCATGGTTACAGGGACTCATGGTTACACACGGGGCTCATGGTTACAGGGGCTCATGGTTACACACGGGGCTCATGGTTACACACGGGGCTCATGGTTACACACGGGGCTCATGGTTACACACGGGGCTCATGGTTACAGGGACTCATGGTTACACACGGGGCTCATGGTTACACACGGGGCCCATGGTTACACACGGGGCTCATGGTTACACACGGGGCTCATGGTTACACACGGGACTCATGGTTACACACGGGGCTCATGGTTACACACGAGACTCATGGTTACACACGGGGCTCATGGTTACACACGGGGCTCATGGTTACACACGGGGCTCATGGTTACACACGGGGCTCATGGTTACAGGGACTCATGGTTACACACGGGGCTCATGGTTACACACGGGGCTCATGGTTACACACGGGGCTCATGGTTACACACGGGGCTCATGGTTACACACGGGGCTCATGGTTACACACGGGGCTCATGGTTACAGGGACTCATGGTTACACACGGGGCTCATGGTTACACACGGGGCTCATGGTTACAGGGACTCATGGTTACACACGGGACTCATGGTTACACACGGGGCTCATGGTTACACACGGGGCTCATGGTTACACACGGGGCTCATGGTTACACACGGGGCTCATGGTTACACACGAGGGCTCATGGTTACACACGGGGCTCATGGTTACACACGGGGCTCATGGTTACACACGGGGCTCATGGTTACACACGGGGCTCATGGTTACACACGGGGCTCATGGTTACACACGGGGCTCATGGTTACAGGGACTCATGGTTACACACGGGGCTCATGGTTACACACGGGGCTCATGGTTACAGGGACTCATGGTTACACACGGGGCTCATGGTTACACACGGGGCTCATGGTTACACACGAGGGCCCATGGTTACACACGGGGCTCATGGTTACACACGGGGGTTACACACGGGGCTCATGGTTACACACGGGGCTCATGGTTACACACGGGGCTCATGGTTACACACGGGGCTCATGGTTACACACGGGGCTCATGGTTACACACGGGGCTCATGGTTACAGGGACTCATGGTTACACACGGGGCTCATGGTTACACACGGGGCTCATGGTTACACACGAGGGCTCATGGTTACACACGGGGCTCATGGTTACAGGGACTCATGGTTACAGGGACTCATGGTTACACACGGGGCTCATGGTTATACACGGGGCTCATGGTTACACACGGGGGTTACACACGGGGCTCATGGTTACACACGGGGCTCATGGTTACACACTGGGCTCGTGGTTACACACGGGGGTTACACACGGGGCTCATGGTTACACACGGGGGTTACACACGGGGCTCATGGTTACACACGGGGCTCATGGTTACACACTGGGTTCGTGGTTACACACTGGGCTCGTGGTTACACACGGGGCTCATGGTTACACACGGGGCTCATGGTTACACACGGGGCTCATGGTTACACACGGGGCTCATGGTTACACACGAGGGCTCATGGTTACACACGGGGCTCATGGTTACACACGGGGGTTACACACGGGGCTCATGGTTACACACGGGGCTCATGGTTACACACGGGGGTTACACACGGGGCTCATGGTTACACACGGGGCTCATGGTTACACACTGGGCTCGTGGTTACACACTGGGCTCGTGGTTACACACGGGGCTCATGGTTACACACGGGGCTCATGGTTACACACGGGGCTCATGGTTACACACGGGGCTCATGGTTACACACGGGGCTCATGGTTACACACGGGGCTCATGGTTACACACGGGGCTCATGGTTACAGGGACTCATGGTTACACACGGGGCTCATGGTTACACACGGGGCTCATGGTTACACACGAGGGCTCATGGTTACACACGGGGCTCATGGTTACACACGGGGCTCATGGTTACACACGGGGCTCATGGTTACACACGGGGCTCATGGTTACACACGGGGCTCATGGTTACACACGGGGCTCATGGTTACACACGGGGCTCATGGTTACACACTGGGCTCGTGGTTACACACGGGGCTCATGGTTACACACGGGACTCATGGTTACACACGGGGCTCATGGTTACACACGGGACTCATGGTTACACACGAAGACTGGCAACACAAAGTATCGACACAGACGATCGTCGCACTTACACGGGGGCGCGATAATGGTAGCCATGACCACACCAGTCTCATACAGAGTACACGGTCGTATAGGGCAGCTAAGACTCACACACAACATATACGGTAACTATGACACGTTCGTACAGGGCATCTAAGACTCACACACAACATGTATGGTAACTATGACATGTTCGTACAAGGCAGCTAAAACTCACATACAACATATAGGGTAACTATGACACGTTCGTGTTTTTTTTGCCGCGGTATGGTAGCGAGAACATGACTGCTGTAATGGTAACTACAGCACCATAAGACAGTCGACAAATAGTAACTATAGCACACACTAAAACATACACAGGTAGCTCAAACCTTCGATAAATGGTAACTATAAAACACACTAACACACACAGAGTAGCTAAGACAGTCGACAAATGGTAACCACAACACGACCAACTGGTAGGAATGGGATTTACAACATACGAACACAATCCCACATCAGCTGTCTGTGTAAAACACACGCCAAATGGCAGACATACACATACTGGGATGTACACGCCAGCATGTTATATACGCGTATGTGGTCAATAAAAGACACGTATAGGCTAAGTATGTGTGCCACACACATACAAAGCAAACACACACTGAGTAAAATAAACAATCATACTAAATGCTACAAAAACAAACAAAAAACATACACTCAATTGTCAATCATATTCAATAAAAATGGTACACATTCACACTAAGTGGAACATTAACAAAAAAATACATACTACGATATACTCATTTATAAACAATCAATATCAATCATACACACCAAACAGAACACACATAAATATAAGCACATAAAGTATAAACACACTAAGCTTTAAACACATAAATCATGGCTAAGTATATAAATAACAAGCTTAGGCCCATAAACACGAAACTGTTAGACACTAAAAAATTAACAAGTCCTAACACGACCTGTACACAAATTAGCGACAAAATGATTTGTGTTATTGTTGTACTTACACTAGCAGCGAGGAGTGGTGTGCTCAGTCAAGCGGAACGCGAGTATATTTATGCTGAGCCGTGTGGGGGTATATTTAGAGCTGACCGACCAGGATAAGATAGCCGGCCCGGTCACGTACCGATTGCTTACCGTAGGCAGGCAAATATGGGACCAAGGTGTCGGGTGATTTCCCTTGACACATGGGCGGGGAGAGATACATGTGGACCTGCACACCCCTCTGTGCCTACAATGGGCTTGTCCCATGGCTGTGACGTGACGTCAGCTGGCTCGTGGGTGGCTTATCTGCAAGGGTCGCCAGTACACAAAAGACAGGGGTCGTATTTCTACCGAAGACAGGGGTCACCAGTTGGGGGGGGGGGGGGGGGGGGTTGACAACTCACGGGTCTCCAGAGTATGACAGTCAGGGGTCGACAACCCACGTTAGATAGCGGAGAGGGGTCATAGCCACAACAGTTCCCCAGCGTATACAGGGGTCGCTAGTCTCCAATAGATGGGAGTCACCAGACTGGGCGGGGGGGGGGGGGTGGGGGTGGGGGCCACCAACCCGTGCTTAAAGCAAAGATTAGCCCGTATATACAAACACAGCTGTACAAGTTACCGACCTTGTCGTCCCTCCCCTACCTCTACACAAAAGACGAAACCCACCAATGTAGTTAAGCGAAGTCATAGGCTTACAGTTTATTGTAAGATATTGATACAGAAAAACTATACTGTACCATAAAATATAAAAGTAAATTACTTAGACAGCAAGATTTATTGTGTTTTAATTTAGTTACATAAGAGCGTAACAGCCGCTAAATGAAGGCTCATCCCCTGATGCTACTCTGACCATCCTAACGGCAATTAAATTTTACCGCAGTTATTTCCCTTGCGTCGTTCAGTCGTGTGCCTATACGTCGAAGGTTATTAATTTTATACTCAGTATAAACCAGTGGTTCTCAACGAAAGTAGATTAGGACACCATTATTTAGGGATTAGAGAATTCTTTCAAGTTAGCGAATAGAGAGAAAACCTCGCCGAAACTGTTATTTGTCGTACAATGTGGATATAAATAACATACCATATGACAAAAAAACAAACAGGTTAAGGGGTACACCAGAGGAAATGTTTGAGAATCAGTGTCATAAAACACAATGTACCGGTCGTGTTGACAGCGGTTAAAATACTGCACACGCAGCTAAGGTGCATAGCTCCGGCTGACCGCACCAATCGTAGATAGATCGTTGATTAGATTAACACGGGAACCACGTGACGAGATTAGATTACCAGGGGGGCAGTCTCAGCCACGAGCGTCACTTCCGTGTGCCAGAGACAGATAAACAACACACGGTGACACGCCCCCTGGTGGGCTAAACAATGGTAGGGGTTCTCAGACTGGGCTGTCAGTACCCCTAGAGTGACGCCCCCTGGTGGTTTAACAAATGGTTAAGATAAGGGTACTACACGGGGCTGTCAGTACCCCTAGAGTGACGCCCCCTGGTGGTTTAACAAATGGTTAAGATAAGGGTACTACACGAGGCTGTCAGTACCCCTAAAGTGACGCCCCCTGGTGGTTTAACAAATGGTTAAGATAAGGGTACTACACGAGGCTGTCAGTACCCCTAAAGTGACGCCCCCCTGGTGGTTTATATAATGGGTCATGGTAGGGGTTCTCAGACTGGGCTGTCAGTACCCCTAGAGTGACTCCCCCGGTGGTCTAAACAATGGGTTACGGTGCAGGTTATGAGACTGGGCTGTCAGTACCCCTAGACCGACGCCCTGCATGTGGTAAAACAATGATTTAAGTTCCCAGACTAGATTTTAATCAACATAAACATAATAGGAAACCATTCATTAAACATTCATGTGCTTCCTCTATCAAATTAATACAAGCATAAGAAATATTTTTTTTCAATTGTTATATTGAACATTTTATGAAATAAATTATTAATTCTGACGAACACTTGAGGCCGAAGCTTTGCTTTTGGTAGTCATTTTTGAAATACATAAATGTATCGGTAGCAAGTATAGTCCGTAGAACTCGCTATGTTTTGTTCTGTGTTCCCACATATTCTTCTTATGTGTTCCCCACCCACACAGATATGCATCATATGTTCCCCCCACCCACATGGTTTTGCCTTGTATGTATTCCTGACCCACATAGATACGTCTGGTATGTTCCCCACCGATACAGATATACCTCGTGTGCCCCCCCCCCCTTTACTACCCACACAACTATGATATGAGCTCGCATAAGTCCAAAGCTCAACGTCAGTCATGCGTACAGTCATATTGCAGCAGTCAAGCGGCCAGTCATATTGCAGCAGTCAAGCGTCCAGTCATATTGCAGCAGTCATGCGTCCAGTCATATTGTAGTAGGACAGACGTGACTTAAACGACGGGTTCGAACATGGAATTTGTGACCACGGCTCGTTAATCCAAACCCCCCCCCCCCCCCCAAACTAGTTAGAATCAAGGTTTAATCCAAGGGTAAACCCCCCCCCCCTCTCCCCCCAAACTAGCCAGAATCAAGGCTTAATCCAAAGGTTTAGGAAAGGGTTTGGGCTAGCTTGTATTACGATAAAACTATGTTAGAAACGCTTGTCTAGGAAAAGGGTACTAATTAATAATTATAACACAGAAGTTGCTTATTGTTTAATGACCAAGTTTAATTAACAAGTATAACACAGAAGTTGCTTATAGTTTAATAACCAAGTTTAATTAACAAGTATAAGTTACGAATAGTTTAATTAACAAAGTATAACACTTGCTTTCGTGACTTAAATATTTGGTGACAAGTTTTTTTTTTTTTAATTTATGAAGGTACCCCTAGGTAGAGCGCTACGTATCAGGGCCGTGTAACGTACACTCGTGGAATGAGGAAGATTAATCCGCTATTCTAACAGGGAGGTACAAGTACTTACTCCCCAAACACGAAAATCAGCCCCCACCCCCACACTCTGGGGTCTAAGAAAAATACCTTTTTCGAGAAAGTTCTAGGGATAAATAACATAATAGGCTTAGTCTGCATTTTAGGCTAAATATGCCCATCATGTAATATGGGCTAAACTATTTCTTCTACCTGTATCTAATATAGCAAAGTGTATGTCTGCCGTTCAATATTAATTACCTATATCACATAATACGTCGATCGAGTTTAGTAAATTAAACATGTTCATTATCTTTATATAGGCTAAAACATGCCCGTTGATTGATAGAGTAATTGTTTTTCTTTAGTATACCAATTCTACAGTGCCATTTACATCAAGATCATTGACAAAGTTTCTTAGAAAGAAAGAAACAAATATGTCCATTACTTGTGCCATAAAGTTATTCTCTTGTGTAAAATAGGCTATATATTATATATATATATATATATATATATATATATATATATATATATATATATATATATATATATATATATATATATATATATATATATCCTTTATGTAGGTACGACCACTCTCTGATAAGGTAAAATAATGTCGAATATTTGGTGTGCTAATAGTGAACACTATTTAACACTTGAAGCTTGTCTAAAGGTCTTTTGTTTAAATAGTTTAGATGTATCCACTACGGGATAGTACACTAAAAGAATGTCGATTATTTCATGTGCTAATACTTCAACGTCTAGTTATGTCCACTTTAGCCAAAAGCATAATTGTGTGTGCTAGCTAGCTGTTATGTGGCTGATATAGAATACACATACTTACAAATGTTATCGCTTATAAATAACTTACTTGCTGATGTACCAGTATAGCACTGTGGTTTATACCTTGTGTGTTTATGATAAGGAGCATACTACCTAGTTTGTTCTGTTTTGAGGGGTTAACATAGCCTAGTCTTAAACTGAGTCTTAGGAGCTTAGGAGCTAGTTGACCCTTTTTTAAAGAGCTAAAACAAGTAGTTTTTTTGTTAATTTTAGAGCTAAAACAAGTATGTTTTTGTTAATTATAGAGCTAAAAAGTTTTTTTTTTTAATTATAGAGCTAAAACAAGTATTTTTTGTTAATTATAGAGCTAAAACAAGTATTTTTTTTTTAAATTATAGAGCTAAAACAAGTTTTTTTTTATAATTATAGAGCTAAAACTGTTGTCTTTAAATACAAAATTGAAATGTAAATGCTATTTGTTCCAGACAGAGCTAAACCATCAAACGGTGATCTTTGGCTGGCTGTCGGGCCTGTGTACCCAGAAGTGGGAAGTTGCCTCAGCTGAGCTTTACGATCTCTTATCAGACGATATCTTCTGTTTGAACATCACTTGTTTTAACTGCACTGTTTAGATAGGTCAAGACATAACCCTTTTTAACCCCCACCCTGTGGGCGGCGCCAGCACACCCTCCCCCCCCCCCCCACCCACACGTAGTAACACCGTGTCGTAACCTGTCACCTAGGTGCTTGCCGACGCCGTTGCTGGGCTTCAAAGGGACGGAACTGGGTATTCCCCCGGCCTGTGAATAGACGGTGATATGGGACAGGGGAGCTAACTCAGTAACCTGTCGTGGCAAGCCACTGATACGTGGAAAAAAATTTTTTTAACAAAATAACAAGATTGTCTACCCTAGATTTGCGTCCTTCGTCTTATACGTTGAAATGTAGGTGGTGCTATTTTTAACCGGGCTTATAGAAAAAAATTCCGAAATTTTTTTTTACTGAGACAAGTTCAACCAAGTGGAAACGTCACATTAAGGTTAACATTTTAATTTTGAAGTCTTGAAAGGGGGTTGGTGTAGAAAATCTACACGTTGTCACATGTAACCTTATGGTTTGTCTGCTGTTTTATTTAACGCACTCGCTGATGTGGCAGTAGAGCAGAGTGGTATAAACCTTGTTATGTAATGTATGATATGGATCATACACCACTACAAGATTCAATACACGTACTAACATCAGAGCATAGTTACGGTGATATCATGTTTTACAAGGCGATACAATAAGTTGTACAAGATTTCAGAATAACTTGAACGCATGGTCTTATGACATGAAGGCCTGTACACGGCTATAACACCAGGGCCTGTATACGGCTATAACACCAGGGCATGTACATTTCTATAACACCAAGCCTGTATACGGCTATAACACAAAGGCCTGTACACGGCTATAACACCAAGGCCTATACACTGCTATAACAGAAGGGCATGTACACTTCTATAATACCAAGGCCTGTATACGGCTATAACACCAAGGCATGTACACTTCTATAACACCAAGGCCTGTATACGGCTATAACACCAAGGCATGTACACGTCTATATCAGCAGAGCATGTACACTTCTATAACACCAAGGCCTGTATACGGCTATAACATCAAGGCCTGTATACGGCTATAACACCAAGGCTTATACACAGTAACGTCACCAGGCGGTGATGGCGGATTGCACCCTGTGACCCCGTCCAACAAGGGTGACACCTAAACAAAAAATAACTAATTTTAAAAGAAATTTTGCTTTTTCTAGTCAGTTTAGTACCTCGTTAAAGGCATATATATAGGCCTACACCATTAGCCACAGGGTGTTACCATCCGGGATTAGGGTGACACCAAATTTGTAAGGATTTGAGTATATCACACCTACAGTCGTTAGCAAATGGGGTGATAGCCTGGATTACCACACTAAGGGCCGACAGACCTTGTAACACCACTGCCTGTTTTAGCTATAACACCAAGGCCCGTATATAACACCAAGGTCCGTATATAACATCAAGGTCCGTATATAACACCAAGGCCCGTATATAACATCAAGGTTTGTAGATGCATCAACGCCGGTATATAGCATCAAGGCCCGTATATAAAAGCAATGCCTGTCTACAACACGAAGGTATATATCAAGACCTATAACAGCAAACATCAACACAAATTTAAACTATCAACAAAACAAAGAAGCCATCATTATTTAATTTTATTTTACAATCCAGGAACATTTTTTTTACAGTAATAACGGTACAAGTACAGATTATACACTGTCTAATATAGTGCGGTCAGATTTATAATAAATCTATATAAAGTGGTCAGAGTAATTACAAATGGTCAGATACAAAGTGTTCATAGTGGTCAGAAATATCACAAACAGGTCTATGTAATGTATTGCTACATAGATCTTATGTAAACGTGTTTGGTGCGATCATAACAATGTTGA
Organism: Physella acuta; assembly: GCF_028476545.2. Taxonomy (NCBI): domain Eukaryota; kingdom Metazoa; phylum Mollusca; class Gastropoda; family Physidae; genus Physella; species Physella acuta. Next base: position 252,260 of record NW_026732861.1, on the reverse strand, counting down.
TGAGACAGTTACTACTTAATGGCAAACTGACGTAACAACACGAATTACTAACAGAACAGATTCTTACAGTTTGTAACAAAAACATGACAACGCTATACAACTGGCGGCCAGATTAGATTACAACATGATACGATTATAACATGATTAAATCATAACATGATAACATTGTTACAGCATGCAAAATAACAAACACAAAAGTAAAGCATGCACATTTAGGGGGAAAAAATATGTTAGCAAACCAAACAGTTTTATTAGGAACAGTAAGCGTAATAATATTAGGTTATGGACAGCAAGTCAAGGATGGTAAGTTAGGAGCAAGCAAGCTAAAGATGGTAAGTTAGCAGCAACAAAGGTAAACTAGGGGCAACTAGTTAAAGAGGTTATGATTAGAAATGCCAATGAAACAGCAAACTTAAATTAATGAATGACAAGCGAATGATGTGCGGCTGTTAAAATAATAGTTTCTACGCGTTAAAAAAATTATTCTATTTACTGAAAACAAAACATTTGAAGCTTAAATTTTGTTAGGCGCGCAGGGTCGCTTGCCAGCGTCGGCCCGTGGGTACGGGGCGACCTGTCGGAGAGTCGTGATGGCCACACCTCTGTCAGATACCAGATAATGCATTTACACCACATGCAGATATATGTAGAATGCATCTCTGGTACGGAAAGCGGTGGGAGTGTGTTTCATGCAACACGGAGTTCAATGCTACTGCTGTTAGAGTTGGGGGGAGGGGTGGGGTAAGCAGGGGGAGCGGGGGGGGGGGGGGGGGGGGTAAGCAGGCGGCAGGGGGGGGGGGGTTCATGCAACACTGAGTTCAATGCTACTGCTGTTAGAGTTGGGGGGAGGGGGTAAGCAAGCTGAGGGGGGGGGGGGGGTAAGCAGACAGGGGGTGGGTGGGTGGGGGGGGGTCATGCAACACTAAGTTCAATGCTACTGCTGTTAGAGGGGGTGGGGGTAAGCAGGCAGGGGGTGGGGTAAGCAGGCGGGGGGGGGGGGGGGTAAGCAGACAGGGGGGTCCATGCAACACTGAGTTCAATGCTACTGCTGTTAGAGTTGGGGGAGGGGGTGTAAGCAGGGGGATCATGCAGGGGGGTCTCATCAGGGGGGGGTCAAAGGTGCATGCATTTACAAGAATGAGATAACAAAGGTCAATACATGCAAAAAGAAAGCTGAGTAAATACAGCAAGGCGATACAGAAACATACAGTTAAACGGGTAAGTTTCGTGGCAACACACAAAACATAGGTGTATATAAACTGTGTAGGGACACATGGACTCTGTAACGACACACGGGTAGGTACACACGAACTGTGTAGCGACACACAAAACGTGTAGTGACACACGAACTGTGTAGCGACACACGGAATATGCAGACACAGGGCTATAAAGCAACACACGACATATGTCACACGACATAGAAGGGACACATGAACTGTGTAGCGACACATGAAATATGTAGACACGCGGACTATAAAGCAACACACGACATATGTATGGACACATGAGTATAAATGACATAAATCAACACCTGGACTGACAAACAACACAGCGAATTAACCAATAAAACGTCATCTGTCACATACACACTTACATGCTAAAAACCTCAACAAAAACTACTTCGACAATCACGACAAACCTATTTCAAATACAAATACACTGGCTAACACAAGACTACATCTACAATCTACCCCCGTCAAGCGCTTCTCAAACTAATAAGTCCGGGGTTGCACTAAACTTGCCTAAACCTTAACTACCAGAACAGCCAAGCTAACTTTTGACTATTGAATCCCAACATGATAACTTTACGCGACCCTACACCCAAACACTTCACAAACGATCAGGTTTGATTTTAAAATGATACACCTTTAAAATTACAATACACACGCCACTAGGGTGAAGTAGAGTCGAGGAATTCAAATTTCGTGCCCGGATTTCCTGGGGCACCAAGTAACCTTATTGATGGATGACCTAATTAAGAGATGACCTACAGCTAATTAAGATGTGACCAACAGGAAGATAGAATGACCTAACAACTTGAAAGAGATGACCTCTACGGATAGACGACCTAGTTAGATGACCTACATAAATGAAAAAAATGACCTCTAAAAGGCTGGTATGACCTCTATGAGAACATAAAAATGACCTCACACACGAGTAAGTATTGCGAAAAGTATTGTAATCGTTGAAAAATTTGAAGAGCCGAGTTGTTTAAATATTCAAATACCACCCCACACCCCCAATCGTAAAAAAAAAAAATGGCTGAACTAGCCAAACCTGATAGAGCTGTTACTTGGACTACATAGCCGGTACCCGTCACGTGACCTACCACCAGATAACCTCCGACCTCTTCAAACATTCAACTCTCCACGCCTGTTGAACACTCAGCTCAACGGTATCGATTCTTTTTTTTGTATCGAATTTTCAAATAGTCGATTCTAAACCAGCCACAACAAGTATCGTTTCTAAGCCAGGCCCTCCCATTATGCGAATCGATTCTAAAACACGTCGAAGGGTCCTATTGAATATTGAAAATCGTTGACGTGAAGAAAAGATCGAATATTCGAGAATGAACGGCATGAAAATCAATGGTTTGGAAAGATTGGAACCGTGTTACGGGCCCTGAAAGGCCCAGTCTATTCTGAGTTATTTTTAGATCCGAGAAGACAGTCGCGCAGAAACGATTAGAATCTAATCTAGAAGGAGTTAACACGGAGAGTTAAAATAAGGTGAGATAGGGCGGAGAGATAAATGACCTCAGCTGCCGTTCTAGTGACCTGAAATGTCAGCAATAGACCTTAACTATGACACCAAAAAACGATGACATAACATAGACGAGCTACAACACTATTGACCTAATCAACATTACTGACCTAAACGGTGACCTTAACTACAAGACTACTGACATAATCAACAGCATTACTGACCTAAACGGTGACCTTAACTACAAGACTACTGACCTAATCAACGGCATTACTGATTAAACAGTGACCTTAACTACAACACTACTTACCTAACCAACAGCATCACTGACGTAAATAGTGACCTTAACTACAACACTACTGACATAACCGACAACATTACTTACATACATAATGCCCTTAACTACAATACTACTAATCTAACCAAAAGCATTACTTACATAAATAACGACATACCATTACCTTAACGACAAAGAAATAGCTACCCTACCACTAAATTCTCACATATTTTTTTTTAAAAAAAGATGTTTTCAAATCGTGTTGTAATCGGTCAGTCTAAGCAGTGTTTCGACCACACATTAACAGACAGTCAAACGTTTAAATAAAAAAAAAACATCCACAGATTACGATAATACGTATGTCTTGATTGAAGTTATGTCATGTATGTCATTATGTCATGTGTGTCATTTTGTGTTATGTCATTCAAAGCAAAACACAAAATAAAATGTTATGTTTTATGTCCACTAGAACAAAAAAAAGCCGACACATCTGATGTCGAGAAGACGACAAAATGTCCACGTGTCTAACTGGCATCAAGCCAACAGAAATGTCCACTCTCGTGTCCAGCTGAAATCTCTCCCGAAATGTCCACGTGATAAAACACCTCCGGAAATGTCCAGATAAAAATGTCCACGTCGCAGCTTATCAGATAAAACACCGAGAAGAAAACTCCACCGACGGCACCGCTTCCAGAACTGTCCACCCCAGAGCACGCCCCCAGAGACGTCCACCCTTGTCCACTAAGAGCAGGTGAGATAATCGCGACCCCCGGGCCAGCGAATGTACCACCAGCTCTGCCCGAGTCGCTAGCAGATCTACCGAGTGACATGACAAGTGCCGGAATGACATAGACCGTGTGCAGGCCCTCCCATCCCCCCCCACCACCACACACACACCACCCGTCAAATCTATTTCAATACACATTCCACCTCCCTTTTGGAATACCCGACACATATTCTATTCATAAATATTAGTTTTAAATACAGCCCATGGCTGCCTGCCTGCCCCCCACCCAACCTTTTCTTATTTAAATAGAATATTTAGTGCATGGCTGAACTAGCGAATTTTGGTCTGAACATGCCACAGCGGTGGGGTGGAGTTCGATCATGTTGGAGATTTGTGAGGGGGGGGGGGAGTTTTGTGTTACTATTAGGGTACGGAGGTTGTGTGGAGGGGTGGGATGGGAGGGGGTGAGGAGTGGGGTGGTATGACTTTCCCACTCCTGGGGTACACTCTATATAGGTCACCTTCACTCAGACCCCGATGGCCAACAGTGAAGGAAATGGCGGACGTGGGTGACGTTGGTTTGTCAGAGCTTTGGCCATCTGGTTAAATATGTCGGTACATTTAACTTGGCCATCTGGCCAAATATATCGGTACATCAGACTAACGGCCAGATGCGTGTCACGCGGTGGTGTACTTGGCCATGTGGCCAACATTACGTTCGACTAAACGATGGCCAGAAGTGTCACGGTGTGGTGTACTTGGCCATCTGTATGTCACGGTGTGGTGTACTTGAACATTTGGCCAACATAACGTCCGACTAAACGATGGCCAGATGTGTCACACTGTGGTGTACTCGGCCATTTGGCCAATATGTCGGTACGTCTGACTAACGGCCAGAAGTGTGTCACGGTTTGGGGTACTTGGCCGTCTGGCCAACATTACGTCCGACTAAACAATACGTTTCACTAAACGATGGCCAAATGTGCGTCATGATGAGGTGTACTCTGTGACCAGTGGCCTGATGTAACACTATATGTACTCTTACATAATCAGTCAATGGTTGTATCACGTGACTATAATTTGACCAGTGAGTAACATGTGACTCTATATTTGACCAGTGACTACAAAAAGAGTCTACATTTGACCAAATAAAACATCGAGCCATACCTTTGATCAAAAAAATATCAAGTGACCCTAATATTTAACCAATGAGTAACGGGTGACCTTAAATCTAACCAATGCTCAACTTCACATACCCTAACCCTCCCCCCCCCCCCCTCACCCAACTACACACTAAAGTTGAGCAGACCTCGATCCAACCAGTGTATCCGGCAGTGTTTAACCAGGATCTACCTGTGGGACAAGGCGTTAATCCAAGTCACATGACTGCGATGTAGGCCAGGTAAACCACCCCCCCACCCCTCTCAGCATGAATAAAGGCTTCAGTGTAGAAGATTTTACCACAGTAACATTAGGAAGTAATGAATGACCTACAGACGCAGTAAGCCCCCCATTCTACCCAAGACTAAACGGGTATAGAAACACTTTCAGAATGCCAGCCTACAGATTAAAGCGTTATGACTTGATTAACCTCGAGCCATAGTTCGCCCTTTGCGAGCAAGTCTTAACCAGGTTGTAGGTTAAGCCACGGTTTTTTTTTCTACGAAACTTGAGTGACGTGTAGAGGTGTGTGCTGGGACATGCACGTGATTTATGGGTCACGTGATCATAGGGTAGGTGGTCACGTGACCATAAGGTCACATGACTATAGGGTAAGTGGTCAAATGACCATAGGGTAAGTGGTCACATGACCATAGGGTAAGTGGTCACATGACCATAGGGTAAGTGGTCACATTACCATAGGGTAAGTGGTCACATGACCATAGGGTAGGTGGTCACATGACCATAGGGTAAGTGGTCACATGACCATAGGGTAAGTGGTCACATGAACATAGGGTAAGTGGTCACATGACCATAGGGTAAGTGGTCACATGAACATAGGGTAGGTGGTCACATGACCATAGGGTAGGTGGTCACATGACCATAAGGTAGGTGGTCACATGAACATAGGGTAGGTGGTCACATGACTATAGGTAGGTGGTCACGTGAGGTTAGGTGGTCACATGACTATAGGGTAAGTGGTCACATGACCATAGGGTAGGTGGTCTCACGTCCATAGTGTACGTGGTCTCATGACCATAGTGTAGGTTTAATGAAAGATAATGAGGCTAACCGGACAGTCGCAATGGGCCACATTATTTTAAGGTTCAAATTATTACAGCTATATCAGGCATAAAAAGTTCTTGTGATTTAGGATGGCAGGGACACTTTTTCCGGGCAGGTCGTCAACTCACCACAGAGGTAGGTGAAGTAGAACTCGTGTACAAAAATATCTCAGACTGTAGACGAGAATTGACAATAGTTTCAAACAGTTTCTCACGTACTAGCCAATGAGACAACTGGAGTTAGTTAAATATATATGTAAACATCAGAACCTTGGGAACGTATTGTATATCCGGCGAGCTTACAGCTTTATTCGGTCGTGATGATACCCTGTGTGTCTCGGTGTCTTATCTCGTGGTCCCCGGGCACCCCACAGGTCCACCTTGACTAGACGACACACACACACAGACACACACACAGACACACACACAGACACACACACTGGTAGGTATGGATAAGACAGACAGGTTACAAAAACCTGTCTAGCGAGACGTTTTTACACTTGTGTACATTCAACCCCCCCCCCCCCTCGATATATTTTTTTTTTCTAAAGAACGTACGTCTGGTTCTGTGTCCTAAGAAACACGACCTAGCAACATACCAGCACAGTCACGTCGTCACTGGCGTACAGGTCTCACGCCAGTGGTTCCTTAGATCGATACACCCAATCAAGACGTAACACGATCAATTATCGAGAACCGACACTTGAAAGAAATGCCGCGACCAGTAGGCGAAGAAAATAAAAAACTATTACAGTTTTTGACTTGGCTCCAACAGCTACACAACAACGTAATACAACTCATAACTAGTTCCTTGACATTAAACTTGTGTTTTGTAAGGCGTCTAGTAAAATGTTTAACGTCCTGTTCAAAATCAGCTGTTACGTGTATTGTATCAGGCATTGCTGCGTACTACGTCACAAGAGACAATCTCGCAAACTAAATATAGAAAGTCATGTTCGATTCCATTTTACACACCTTGAGCATTATGTCATACGCTATGCGTACTAAGTAATACACAAAGTGCAATCTGATTGGTTAGTCTTACCAAAAGAAAATGTAACTTTGTAACTTCCATTACGTCGCAGAAACGCCGGTATGAAATATGTCACTACACGAAATAAAAACACTCGACATACTCAGCACTGTGTTCCAGAACAAAACAACGTAGGCGGGCGTGTGTCACGTAGACACACTCGTGACACACTTGGTCAGCACACATGCGAGTGACTGGTGACTCTGATGGGTGACACTGGGACACGTCATGTATCACACACCAACACCACACCCATCGATCACATCATACCTTGCCATCAGTCTTCGTCCGTTGATCAAACACGTTGCTAGTCGCTCACACTACTGTACATGTACTTGGGCGCTTTTGGTTTAAACATACTCAGTCTACGATACGTTTCTACCTAATATTAGTTTGGGGATGGGAAGAATGTATGTGTGTATATACTATACATGTATAGGTTAGGATGTATATATATATATATATATATATATATATATATATATATATATATATATATATATATATATATATATATATATATATATTGAAACTTAAAACTGATTTAGATGAATAACTTGACAAAAGGCTAGTAGAAAAGCCATAAAATAAAGTTTTATAGACCATTAAATATATTGTTTTTCGGAAAATTAATGTACATATTCAAGCAGTCGATACAAAGTGGGATACACATGTTCCAACATGAGGCATGAAAGATCACAAGTCGGAAATCAATCAAGCTAATGAGCCGTTTAATGCCAGGTTAAATCATTAGTTGCATGTCGTATTTTAGAATGCGTCTAAAGGTTTTCCAAAGTGCGAGGTGCTAATTAAAACGGCGCTAATTAAAAAATCCCAATCATCACAGTCACAAAGGTAGCTTTACGTAACTGTTGTCACGAACTAAAGGGAAGTAAACAAGAAAATTCTTTCAGGACCGACAACCCGCAGCTTTTGTACAATGTTTTGGGTGGGAAGAAAAATTTAAAATCCCAACACACAAAAAAAACTTGATGAATACTGAGGATCAAATATTTTAACTCGTGATTAACGCTAAGCATTGGGGTAATTATATCTGTTTAATTTAAATGATGAGAGAAACCAACCAAACAAACACAATAAAATTGTCTTCAAATATATAACAGTGTAACAATAGCATGCATGATATCCCCTCTACACGTATTTCTGTTTATAAAAATATCATGTATAATGCAACTAATGATAAGTACTGACATGTATAATAAAGGCATGTATGTCACAAACGAGACGTATTAGTAAGTGTAGCAATGTCATGTATAATGTCACTAATGACATGTACTGACATGTGTAACAATGTCATGTATAATGTCACTAATGACATGTACTGACATGTGTAAAAATGTCATGTATAATGCCACTAATGACAGGTACTGTGTAGCAATGTCATGAGTAATGTCACTAATGACATGTACTGACATGTGTAGCAATGTCATGAGTAATGTCACTAATGACATGTACTGACATGTGTAGCAATGTCATGAGTAATGTCACTAATGACATGTACTGACATGTGTAGCAATGTCATGAGTAATGTCACTAATGACATGTACTGACATGTGTAGCAATGTCATGAGTAATGTCACTAATGACATGTACTGACATGTGTAGCAATGTCATGAGTAATGTCACTAATGACATGTACTGACATGTGTAGCAATGTCATGAGTAATGTCACTAATGACATGTACTGACATGAGTAGCAATGTCATGTATAATGTCACTAATGCCTCAAGTGCGTATAACAATGTTATGTATAATGTCACTGATGACTTAATGCAGAACTGAAGGTGACAAGATAGAAAGATCTAGAATATCGTCAGGCAGCAAAATATTAAGTGACAATACTATCATAACGTATCTATTATAATACATGTTTACGATTAGGTTTATATTCTAAAGTAGAGTAACGGTCAGTAGCTACTTTTAAAAAAAATACTTTTATACTATTAATGTTACTGGATAAGTTAAAACAAGAAATACAAATTGTTTCGTTTCATTTTAATATTGAAAACAAAATTCAACTTACGGGCCGACGGGTCAAAAGTTTTTGTTTTTATTTTGCTTTGAACCGCCTACACTCTAATCAGGCGACTAAACAGGCTAATAATAGAACCGGCTGCTTCGCGGAAAGGCTGGGTCATCCGCGGAGAGTAACGCCCCTTGACGGAGATTAAAAACTAGGTCAGATGTCTGGGATGGGGTGGATATGTGGTACACACTTGCGGTGTCGTGTTCAGCACACCGCGGTGACACGTGTACACACCTGGTACACATTGACACACGCTGTGAGGGGTTGACACAGTAAAGTGTCATACCACGACACAATTATACAATATAGATAGTGACACACATAGTTTTGTGCGTTTGTCATCACCTATATGATTGCGTAATACAATTGTATAGCAGTTTTTTTTTAAAAATCTTTTCAATACGATTTTTGTTTAGATAGGCTAGGACAGAATGTTTGTGTTTTGACATATATGCTGAGGTATGACGTGTAATGTGGTGTGGTGGTATAAGTGCCCAGATATGCCCGTAATGATGGCAGAGATTCCAGCAGGTACTACTGACTCAAGCTACGCCACATCAGTAACACACCACAACACACGTGTGCTGTGTGATGTGTCCCACCACCGTGATGTATCACACCACAACACACGTGTGCGCTGTGCTGTGTCCCACCACCGTGATGTATCACACCACAACACACGTGTGCTATGTGATGTGTCACACCACAACACACGTGTGCTCTGTGATGTGTCACACCACAACACACGTGCTACGTAGTGTGTCTAGACCAACAGTACCTGCTGTGTGCGAGCCGTGCAAACAATGTCAAGATTCTTCTCGTGTCTCACCAATGTATGCCCTGGTGAGTCAACATCATGTACCCTCGTGTGTCACCAATTAATGCCCTTGTATGTCACCGATATATTGTGTCACCAATTGATGCCCTTGTATTGTCACCGATATAGTGCCCTCTCGTGTCACCAATAAACACCCTGGTGTGTCACCAATAAACACTTTCGTGTCACCAATAAACACCCTGGTGTGCCACCAATAAACACCCCCGTGGGACACCACTACACCCCCGTATGTCACCAATAAACACCCTGGTGTGTCACCACTAAACACCCTTATGTCACCAATAAACACCCTCATGTCACCAATAAGTGCCCTCGTGTAACATCAGCAGGTACAGCAACGAGTGTCCCCATGTGACACCAGTCAGTGACCTCAGTTGGCAGGAGTGATCGTATACACAGGCAGGGAGATAAGCCAAAGCGCCGTAACTCATGCTAAAACCAATGCACCACGGTTGGTCAAATAATGTTTACCCTGGTAACACGACCTGGTCGAATAATGTTTACCTTTTTAACACGATCTGGTGAAATGTTTACCTTAGCAACACGACTCGGTCAAATGTTTTTGTGATCAAATCTTAAGACACCGTCGACAAACATGCAATGTGCGACACATTTGTGTCCTCAACGACACACGCGTCCTAAGTGATACAAATGTGTCGTTAGCGACCAATATGTGTCCTTATCGACACATGTGTCTGTACTAACAACGAATGGATGTGTCAGGAAAAAACGAGTTAACTAACATCATATGTGTCTAGATCAGACCAGGATCAACTCAGCCAACCAACACAAGACGGGAGTCGAACTCTGGACTTATGGGTTAGTAGTCTTGCTTTCTAACTCCTCGACTTTGTGGCACGGTAATTTTATATTAAATGCCACATGTATGTTTTATTAGAAATCCATTTCTGCCAAAAATGTATCAACCAAATGATATTTTTTGTAATGTGTCAATTTGTGAAGACTTTAAACAGACGCAGTAACACAATGGGTGACAGCTAGAGTGACAGCTATGGTGACAGACAGACCACAACTAACAACCACAACACAAACAAACTGACACCAACTAAGCTCCAGATTTATTCCACCAATAAATCAAACAACAAACGTCAGGTAAATCTTTATTTTTTTTATTGTCTCCAACTTTTTCTTAACTTTCTCACGATATATATATATATATATATATATATATATATATATATATATATATATATATATATATATATATATATATATATATATATATATATATATATATATATATATATATATATATATATATATATATATATATATATATATGTATGTAAGTAACCCACAGAACACAGCCACTGCACACTTAATGGACACACTAGCCTCTCAACCACCTGCCCACCAATGCGATCACGTGACTTTTGTTTTTAACTCAACCTCTTTCTTACTCCACCATGCTATCACACAGCTGGTCAAGCGAACGATGACCAAACGACTGACCGTGAATGTCAGCCTACCTTAACCCCCCCCCCCCCCCGGACTGGTCGAGTATCACGTGACAAGCGTGAGCTACAAACAATCTTGTCCACCACACATCCTTAAGGCGACAGGGTCCGATCCATGTTCAAATAAATATATAACAAGTAAAAGTGGCTAGGTGAGAGGGGGGGGGGTAATCAAAATTAAAGTAAAACTAAAAAAAAATAAAAGCTTTTATAGCAGTTATATATCCATCCATACAAGTAACAGCGAGGCACACCAAACGTTATACGTGTACAGCAGTTATAGATCCATTCATACAACAGCAACAACCCAACCAAAGAGATATAGACACTGATTAAACTATCAGTCAAGACAACACAGCATGTCATCAACGGTAGGTGCCAGTGTTGTAAATGGTCTCACAAATCTATTTTTATACACATTGTTTTTGTCTACTATCTCTGTGTGTATGGATCACTACGATGTTTAGCTACTTGCATCTGTCCAGTCAATGACGTCATTGCGTGCCGGGTAAGTCAAACAAATAATTCAAAGACAAATAAGATGATCAGAACAGTAGATAACAGTTTACAGTTTGTTGTGGTCAGTACCGGCCATCTGTGTGTGGCAGTCGGGTCCAGCTTCTCGTCTTGGTGCTAAGATTGCTGGGCTGATTGTGCTGACACAAAGCTTGACCATTCTGTTGATAGTTTGGACACAAAGCTTTACCGTTCTGTTGATAGTTTGGACACCTAGTAAGATACCACCAGCTGTGTTCACACGAAGGAACTGTGAACTCAGGATGGTACCCTATTTGATGTGAAATCTGGATGGTACCCTATTCGATGTAGTCAAGATGGTAGGCTAGCTGATGTGAAATCATGATGGTAGCATATGTGCAGTGAAATCAGGACGATACCCTATTCGAAATGCTGTATCCATTGACGTCACGCATGCGTTCTCGTCACGAACGCGCGTCGCCATCCAACGGTGAGCTATGACGTCATTGATTCTTGTGATTTCGTCACGTCACTAGATAAGATACCACCAGCTGTGTTCACATGTTAGTTTCACTGTGTAACACACGTAGTACCCTAGCTAGTAACATGAGCACTCTACAACACACACGTAGTGCCCTAGCTAGAAACATGAGCACTCTACAACACACACGTAGTGCCCTAGCTAGAAACATGAGCACTCTACAACACACACGTAGTACCCTAACTAGTAACATGAGCACTCAACAACACACACGTAGTACCATAGCTAGTAACATGAGTACTCTACAACACACACGTAGTACCATAGCTAGTAACATGAGTACTCTACAACACACACGTAGTACCATAGCTAGTAACATGAGAACTCAACAACACACACGTAGTACCTTAGCTAGTAACATGTAATGCGTAACACGTATACTACTTTAGGCAGGAACAAGTACAATGAAACACACCCAGCCACTATTAACGGAAACAGTTACACATATACTAAATATAAACCAAAACCTAAATAACCCCACCCCCCACCCCCCCCCCCATCTACCCCCACTACTGGCTATAAAGGTATAAATATACAGACATAAATCAGCTAAAATTGACTTATCTCTTCCAGTGGCAAGCCAAGTAGCCCCAGTCATACAAGTCAAGTATGTAAAGTCATCCAGAGTTCCACACAAACCGGTAAAGTACCGGTCCAAGCATGTAAACAAATAGTTCTAGAAATAACTGCTACAGTCATCCCTGTTCTCGGTAGATAGATGTCCTGGGGAGGGGGGGGGGGGCACACATGAGCTATTTAAAGCTAACATCGTTGTGTCAATAAGGGAAATTCCCTCCAAGAACGACCACTCTTAAATGGGTACGGTGTTTACATTTTTTCTCACAACTCGATGTACATAGACCTGACATTTGTGCACGTATACCTGGCATTCGTGGAAGGAGGGATGGGGGGGGGGGGGTGGAGGGGGGAGAGCTCTCGTGTTCAGTACACAGCTAACATATTCACAGATAAAGGCACTGAATACACACTGCAATTGTCGTCTGAATACACACTGAAGTCATCGTTTACACACCTGACACATTAGCACGTAACATAAGCCCGTACACACCGGACACACACCCAGCCAAAACAATGAACCAGGCTTACGCACTAGACCGATGCACACTCCGCGGCATCAACACACATCTCATACGGCTACACGACTTGCCGTGTCAATGCCACAACTACGGCACATCAGTGACACACATAACCTAATGTGCTACACATCTAACCTGTAACCTACACACCTAGTCAGTAACCTACACACCTAGCCTGAAAACTACACACCTAGTCAGTAACCTACACACCTAGCCGGTAAACTACACACCTAGCCGGTAACATACACACCTAGCCGGTAACCTACACACCTAGCCGGTAACATACACACCTAGCCGGTAAACTACACACCTAGCCGGTAACATACACACCTAGCCGGTAACCTACACACCTAGCCGGTAACCTACACACCTAGCTGGTAACCTACAAACCTAGCCGGTAACCTACACATCTAACAAGTATCCTACATATCTAGCCAGTTACCTACATACCTAGCAGGTAAATTAAACACCTAACAGGTAACCTACAAACTTAGCTAGAATCTTACACACCTAACCGATAATTAACATATCTAACAGGTAACCTACACACCAGGCGGATAACCCATAAATAAAAAATTAAACCTAAATACGTACACTCTAGTCTCTTGTTTGTAACCTAAAGAATGCAGCCTACACACACTAGCAACAGTGTGTAACATAGTTTGCAGCCTACAGAATGCAGCCTACAGCGTGTAATCTACACACTAGCCTACACACCAGACTACAATGTGTAGCCTACACACCAGCCTACAATGTGTAGCCTACCTACTAGTCTACATAATGCAGAATACACACTAGCCTAAAGTATGTAGACTTAACACTTTGCAGACCTACATGAATGTTCAAGATTAGAAACACGTCGAACAGCATGGCACGCACATGTGTTCGGTCACAACTACAACGTTACCAACGGCAACCGAACTAAATCCTCAAACCTCACATACACACAATTCCTTAACAACAACGTCTTAAACGGGTTCACTACACGGCTTGTTATAACGTGTTAATTAATCAATTAATTAACAAGTTTAAATCAATACACATTCGAATATCCAACTAAAAATGTAAATACAAAACCAAATCTCATTCGTGAAGACTAAAGCTAACCACATATTACACCGCCGATCCAAAACTAAAGAACAAACTAACACCTAGCCTCTAGTACCTCCGCGATTCCCCCAGCACTAAATAAAAAAAAAAAAACAACGGGCAAGTCTACCGAGAGTCAGTGAAGTACTGGCATGCTGTAACTCCCGTCACTCGAACCGACGGACAGATAAGCTGTCAGGCATGTTTGAGCATGCACGCGACAGGCCCTAACCGCGCTACAACGGCCCTAGGTACGCTACGGTAAAACTTTCAATAGTCCGCGCCGCGGGAAATCAAAACAGTGGCTTTTTAAAAGCCCGGACCTGTTAGGGCTGTAGATCAGGATCGTTACGGTACGGTTGGGTAGATACGTCGTAGGGTGGGTGGGGGAAACCCCCTGAGTGGGTGGGGCTGGTTTTGTTTCACGCTGCTCGGGTAACGGTCAGCGGGAACGTGACGTCACCGCTGGAGACCGTCACGCCTGACCGCTTCAATGCCAGATCACGTTTGGACGAGGGAATCAGTGGGCGACAACTGGAGAAAGTCTGGCGCCTTGGACAGCACACGCAACAAGCGAGCGGCCGGTTGGGAGGGGGGGGGGGGTTCGTGTTTTTACCTTAGCTTGAATCTACTTGACCGTGCCTGTCAACTATTCACTGACGTGATATTTCTAAACGAAGACATTATCGCTAAAGACATATATTACTGACCTAATGCATCTGACCACTGACGTAATCTATCTAACCAACAGCCATTCACTGATCTAATGCATCTGAATAATTGACATTCACTGACTTAATTCATATGACTAACTTTCGTACACTGACCTAATGCATCTAACCAACTGCCATTCAACCACTGACCTAATAAATCTAACCACTGACCTAATGCATGTAACAAACTGCCATTCACTGGCCTAATTCATCTAAACACTTACGTAATGCATCTGACCAACTGTCATTCACACAATCAATACATTTACCAGCTCCATTTCTAGCATATACGATCAGACTGACCGCAACAACAACCAGGTGTTGTATCGGCCGGATAGACGTCTGTCAGCAACTGACATCCGACAGTGCCCGAAGCGTCTGTCATTAGCTGACTTGATACAGTCACCGAAATGTCTGACTGCCATTAGCTGACTTCATACAGTCACCGAAACATCTGACTGCCACCAGCTGACTTGATACAGTCACCGAAACACTTGACTGCCACCAGCTGACTTGATAGTCACCGAAACACTTGACTGCCACCAGCTGACTTCATACAGTCACCGAAACATCTGACTGCCACCAGCTGACTTCATACAGTCACCGAAACATCTGACTGCCACCAGCTGACTTGATACAGTCACCGAAACACTTGACTGCCATAAGCTGACTTCATACAGTCACCGAACACCGAAATGTCTGACCACCATGAGCAACAAGCTGACGTCTTATAGTCCACGGCGTGCATGTCGACGTGATGTCCAACAAAGCAAGACAACCAATGACACCGACTGACAATGAAATCAACAACTGGCGACAACAGAAAATCCTGTATCCCCCAGTTATCGCCGACTCTACTCCGCCTTCAACCATCACGGTATTCTCCCTAGGACAAAAGACGACATCCTTTTAAAGAAAACGCATCGGGACCCTTCAACCAATTAGAGTTTAGACAATTAGGGGGGGGGGTTAAAGTTTTAATCGCCGAGATGCTCGTTTTAAGAAAATCCCCCCCCCCCCCCCCCCCCCCGGTCCCACCATGTAAGCTGTAGGTAAGACTCCGTAAGACATTTATGTGCTCAGCAAGGGGCGATCACCTGAGCGTTGGAAAAGGGAGACGATCCGACGTACGTCCATACGCTGGCATGTGTGACTTGACCAACAGATCCTGGATTACCGTCCTTTGTGCATCGCACGACCAGTTCACACCCCAGGGCACAATGCCCCCCCCCCCCCCCCCCCAGAGTGACATCAGCTAATACAAATCTTTTATCCCTCGGCTTTATGTACTAAGTGCTTACGTTTTATAGAGAAGTCCGTACAAACTATAATAATACAGCGCCCCGCTGAGCGGGAGTTTTACGTCGTTTTAATGGGTGGGGGGAAGGGCAGAGTGGTCTATATATATTGATGGTCACTACCTGTTAATCCTTTTAGTCCACACTTAAGTGGAGGCCGATCAACCCGTGTATTAAGAACAGCAATTCGATGTATAATAGGTAAAGCAACTCGAATTAGTACAGGTATAACACTATGTGTAACAGGTGTAGTAACTTGGAATAAAGCGGTATAGAATATGTATAAGACAACTTATAATATGTATAACACGAAATATAATAGGTTTACCACGACATATTATCATAGGTATAACACGATATATAATAGATATGACACGAGATATAAATGTTAAGAAACGCTTTATAAAGGCAAGCAAATAGTTAAATATGTGTGGCAAACCGATAGCTAATATGCATGACAACCCTTTACAATGTGTCTGTCAACCCGATTGACAAAATCGGCGACCCGGCAAACAAGAGGTTCATCTCTTTGATAGACGAGTCTAGTCTAGATCCATTCTATTGTGTTGTAAGGTCGCCTAATTAGAGCTGGCCCGTGCCATTAAACTACCCAAAACCCATGTGTAGACAGGCTGCTCACAGTCCACGGTACTAACAGAGCCAGAGAGAGGCCTGTACAGCAAGTGTCATTATTAGTCATTAATTAGCCGGTTCTGTGAACATCCGTATGTATTTACGTAGGGTCCCAGGCTAGCTGGTCCAATGTCTATTAGCTAGCTCGGCGCACCGGTTAACGGACTCGTTCATAAGCATAGTAGGTCAGTCTGGACCGGCTTAGGAACAAAGTAGGTCCGTCTGGACTAAAGTAGGTCAGTTTGAACTAGCTTAGGAACAAAGTAGGTCAGTTTGGACTAGCTTAGGAACAAAGTAGGTCAGACTGGATCAGCTTAAGAACAAAGTAGGTCAGTCTAGACCAGATTAAGAATAAAGTAGGCCAGACTGGACTAACCTAATAACAAAGTAGGTCAGTCTGGACCAGCTGATGAACGCAGCAGGTCAACCTGGACAGAATTAGGGTCAACTTGGACTAACCTTAGGTCACCGTGTGCCAGCCCAAATGACAACAAGAGCCGAACAAGAGCGGGTAGAGACAGGCATACCGTACACCACAGACAAGACGCTCGGGTGACCCGATCAACAACGGACCCGTTGACCGTTCAACCACGGTCCAGCAACCATCACAGGGATCACAATAATCCCCGGGGGGTCGGGACAGGACGTGGGGGGGGGGGGGGGAATAAAACAACGATGTGGCGTAAAAGCCTACAACTGGATCAGGCTAGGGGACGTTGGCGCGTAATTCCCTCCCCAAATATTTGGGCAGGGACGAAATCCCCCGGCACCACAACAACCCTCAACACAAACATGCCGGTACGGCCCCCGTGTTGGTCAACACGAGCGGCGATAGCGCTGGATATTTGGGGCCAACGGGAAAACCCGCTGCGGACATGAGGGGGGAAATGGGGAAAACCCGGAGCGATGGAGAAATTTGAGATTACTCATTGTGTGCGTGTACATTCAGCAAAAAAACTGTCAGCACCTCAAAAAAAAATATTACCTTTTTTTTAAAAAAAACTTTTTTTTTGGCGGGCTAGGAAATTTAAAATTACAAGATTTTAAAAATTGTTTATAAATTCGTAAAACAAGCATTACCAATAAAAAGAAGAAAAAAAATATATCTAAGATCGTACATTACAATCTGTTGATTTTTAAGCGGACTTAAAATTGAAGCATGCAGGTCACTATGACTTACATCAGATTTGTATAGGATAAATTAAGATGGGGGGGGGGGGGGGTTGGAGGCGGTTGATGAAATGAGATGAGATATTGAAGGCTTACATAGTAATTAAAACTCAAATTGTTAGGTTATCACAGCATATCTTTAGCAATTTGTTTGGTTTTTTTTAATTTATTTTTTTTTGGGGGGGGGGGGGGGTATAGGGGAAGGGTAGAATCAGGTTCAATTAA
Source organism: Physella acuta (assembly GCF_028476545.2). Classification (NCBI taxonomy): domain Eukaryota; kingdom Metazoa; phylum Mollusca; class Gastropoda; family Physidae; genus Physella; species Physella acuta. The sequence continues at coordinate 233,689 of NW_026732861.1, read as the reverse complement.
ATGAAATTTTTTACTTTGCTTAGAAATAATTACTTGTGACATTGTTTTCTGACAAGGTCGTTATTAATTGATTCCTTTGTTTTCACCTTGGAAAAATAACATGTGAATACTATAGCTAATAGTGGGTCCGGTTTGTGGTAGGATTTTAAAACTTGAATCTTCATAACACCAATATTTTATGACTAAAAAGTGTGGCAGTTTTTTTTTTTTTGCATGAGACGACTAAGGTAACTTGGTAAAAAAAATATTTTTTGGAAAAGATCTGTTTTTGGTTAAAAAAAATATTTGTATTAGGCAGAAAAAATGTTTTGTGTAATTGGTTATTTTGGCAGAACAATATTTGTGGTAATTGGGTTATAAAAGAAAAATAATTGGGCAATTGGTTTTTAGGAAGACAGGAGTTTTGGTGGTTGGATTATTCTAAGGATTGGTTTTGTTTACAGTAGAAGTTTGGGATAACTGGTTAAGGGTAGAAAAAGTGTTTGGTGTAGTAGGTTTTGGTAGAAAAGGTGTTTGGTGTAGTATGTTTTTGGTAGAAAAGGTGTTTGGTGTGCTAGGTTTTTTTGGTAAAAAAGGTGTTTGGTGTACTAGGTTTTTTGGTAGAAAAGGTGTTTGGTGTACTAGGTTTTTTGGTAGAAAAGGTGTTTGGTGTAGTAGGCTTTTGGTAGAAAAAGTGTTTGGTGTACTAGGTTTTGATAGAAATGGTGTTTGGTGTACCAGGTTTTGGTAGAAAAGGTGTTAGGTGTACTAGGTTTTTTGGTAGAAAAGGTGTTTGGTGTACTAGGTTTTGGTAGAAAAGGTGTTTGGTGTACTAAGTTTTGGCGGAAAAGGTGTTAGCTATTGTTTTGGTAAATGTTAAAGTCATAAATATTTTGTAAGTGGAGAAGTGTGTGACTCATGTGTTACAGGCAGTTGAATGAAATGAAACCAAACTTACAGTCTTGACGAGTCTGAGGCGCCATCTTCCCCCTCGATCCTGTACACCTTGCCGTACATGACGTACTCGAACTGGTCAGCGCGGCTGGGACCTGTGTTGGTGGGGTTGAACTCACCGTCGTCCGGGCACCCGTCCTCTCGCAGTGTTGTGGCTATCACCAGACGGAACTTGTCTCCTGCAAGTGTGGAAGGTTTGTGTCAGGTGGTCCAGGTGTCAGTTGGTCCAGGTGTCAGGTGGTCCAGGTGTCAGGTGGTCCAGGTGTCAGTTGGTCCAGGTGTCAGGTGGTCCAGGTGTCAGTTGGTCCAGGTGTCAGTTGGTCCAGGTGTCAGTTGGTCCAGTGGGAGGTGGTCCAGGTGTCAGGTGGTCCAGGTGTCAGGTGGTCCAGGTGTCAGTTGGTCCAGGTGTCAGGTGGTCCAGGTGTCAGTTGGTCCAGGTGTCAGTTGGTCCAGGTGTCAGTTGGTCCAGTGGGAGGTGGTCCAGGTGTCAGGTGGTCCAGGTGTCAGGTGGTCCAGGTGTCAGTTGGTCCATATGTCTGTTGGTCCAGTGGGAGGTTTGTGGCAGGTGGTCCAAGACCTGGTGTGGTGCCTGACTGGGGTCTACAGTCAGGAGTTAACTAGGGGGGGGGGGCTGGGGGGTTGGTCCAGTGGAAGGTTGACCACTGAAAGGGTAACCATTGGATGTTTAACCACTGAGATGTTATCCAATGACACTGATTTAACTGCACCTTTGAAAAAAGTACTGGTCCAGACCTGATGGTGCATATTGCAGGTGAAGTAGAGTCAATACTGTGCACAGCAGCTTTTACCCAAACTAGCCAAACAAGCTGGGGTGGGGGGGGGGGGTGCAAGGGGGCGGGGTTCAAGTATGTCCTAAAGACAGAGCTCAAGTGTAGTATTGTGGGAAAATTGACTTTTGTGCCAGAGAGAGTGAGGGGTTGAGGAAAGAGTGGGATAAATTTTGGATTTCTAAACATAAGAATGTTTTTTTTTTTTAGTTTTAATTTGTGTTTATGGAACTTTGTCATTTAGGGATTAGCCCTCATGACATTTCATGAACAGTCACCTGTTTGATATTTTAAATAAGAACAAAATGGCAATATCTGTGGCCGAGGCTATCACCACAATGGACACATGATGTAGCAATGGATACATGATGCAGCCTACAACCAAGAACGACAACTACCAATAGGTTGCAGAGAACAAGCTTACCCAGTTCCACGGGGTAGATCAGTGTGTTCACATCCAGGATCAAGTCCATCTTAAACGACTCACTTTCACAGAACAGCCTGGACACTGAAATAAAAATATATATATATGTAATTTAATTTAAAAAAAAATTAAATAAGGTAAATACATTATACAGAAAGATGAATGGACAAAAAAATGACAAACCACATGTTAACTGTATACCACTTGTTAAAGAAATTCGACATAGTAGAAAGGAGATGATGGTTAGAATAGAAAGGCGTGGGGTATCCCCCGGTATACAGATACACCACGTAAGACTTTCGATGAATTCACTTCCCACCTAGGCGCAACACGTCTCATCCTATCTACTGGTAGACCTACACACACACAGTGGGGGTAGATACACACACACAGTGTAGGGTTGCCCGATATTACATGGAGAATTTACTGCACACAATACGACGTCTCGTACCCCAGTAACAGACTACATGACCGGGGTGGGTGGGTGGGGGGGGTAGTATTGCATATCTACAGCAGATTATACATGTGGATATGTAACATGAACAGACAAAACATGGATCTATAAAATGAGAGGGGAAAAAACAATACACAATATGAGAGAAAAAGCAGGTAATACACGCGGATCTACAATAGGAGAAAATATAAATTATATATTTTTTTAAACTTTAATAAATTTTTATATGCACTAAAAATTTCTTTCATTAAAGAAAGCTTTTTTTTTGTTTTATTAATTGCAATTAAAACCTAATTATTATAAAGGTTTTTTTTTATTTGTATTTTTTTTCTCCTTTTTTTTTTTTCGTTCTTAATGAAACTGACACCAAATACGACTAAAATATTTGCTTTAAAACCCGATCTTAACGCCAGTAAAAACCAACCGTACATCTAAACGCAAGTGAAAACCAACCGTACATCTTAACGCAAGTGAAAACCAACCGTACATCTAAACGCAAGTGAAAACCAACCGTACATCTAAACGCAAGTGAAAACCAACCGTACATCTTAACGCAAGTGAAAACCAACCGTACATCTAAACGCAAGTGAAAACCAACCGTACATCTTAACGCAAGTGAAAACCAACCGTACATCTAAACGCAAGTGAAAACCAACCGTACATCTTAACGCCAGTGAAAACCAGCCGTACATCTTAACGCAAGTGAAAACCAACCGTCCGTGACAAACAACTAACCATGTGAAACAGATCGAGTACACGCTTGAGATTAATTCTACTGTTATATCCCCTTTAATGATTGAATATATTAATCTTTGTATTAATTTTTTTATTACTAATTTAATGTTAAATTAAATTAAAAATTAGATATTATTGCATTGTCATCAAAGTCGAACGTGTCTATGAAGCTTGAACGAAATCGTTGCATTAGAAGTGGGTCACTTTTGAGTTACAAGATTTGCCACACACAAAAAGACAATGTTACCTATATCAATGATTACTAAAAAACGGATCTACAAAAAAAAGAGAAAAAACTTACGGATGCACAACATGAACAAACATACACATACACAAAAAAAAACAAGAAACTATATACATCATACGGATCCACAAACATCAACACACAACAAACGGACAAAACACAGAGTCAGGGAATCGTAAAGAAATGCCCCAGTTATTTAAAAAAATGGCGTTGCCAAGCGTCTTATTGAGGTTAACATCGGATAAAATATACACCTAGACACTCTACATTTAAAAACAAAGCATCAATTCTATTGACGTGGGTTTATGGAGACCCTGAGAGTGTGGCTCCAATGTTGGTCTCCCGTGTTCACGTGCGTCCATTATTTATGTTCTTCAATAAATAATTCGCTCTGATACCTGCGCCATTTATAAACCTGGACTCACCCCTCCCCCCAACCCCCGCACTGCCCCACAATCTATTGGTTCCAAACTTTAACTACCCGAGGGTGGGGGGCATCTCTAAGAAATGGCGAAAGTATTTTTGGCCGCTATGGCTTCATATGTATGGCTTGGTTTAGTCACGTGGCATGGGCAATCTATTTCGACCCCCCCCCCCCACCCATACTTAATTAGTAAGGTACTATAGGGCCTCCGATGTATGCAAGGTGGGGAGGGGGGTTAGAGGTCAGCGGGAGCACGACACACCATATCTAGAGCACATGCTGTATCAATGGAACAGGAGGAGTACACTACGTCACTACAGACACGTGATCTCGGGTGAAATACGAATCGCATGAACGCTACGAGTGCCCTTTTTGGCCCTGTTAAAAACGAATAGCATGAATGCTACGAGAGCCCTTTTTGGCTGTTAAAATACTAATAGCATGAATGCTACGAGTGCCCTTTTTGGCTCTGTTCGATACGAATAGCATGAATGCTACGAGAGCCCTTTTTGGCTGTTAAAATACGAATAGCATGAACGCTACGAGTGCCCTTTTTGGCTCTGTTGAAATACGAATCGCATGAACGCTACGAGTGCCCTTTTTGGCTCTGTTGAAATACGAATCGCATGAACGCTACGAGTGCCCTTTTTGGCTCTGTTGAAATACGAATCGCATGAACGCTACGAGTGCCCTTTTTGGCTCTGTTGAAATACGAATCGCATGAACGCTACGAGTGCCCTTTTTGGCTCTGTTGAAATACGAATCGCATGAACGCTACGAGTGCCCTTTTTGGCTCTGTTGAAATACGAATCGCATGAATGCTACGAGTGCCCTTTTTGGCTCTGTTGAAATACGAATCGCATGAATGCTACGAATGCCCTTTTTGGCTTTGTGTGAGTATACAAAACACAGGCGTCATTAACCGACACAAAGATGTAGCCATGCTACCTACACAAAGATGTAGCCACTCCATGCTACCTAACAAAGATGTAGCGACTCCATGCTACCTACACAAAGATGTAGCCACTCCATGCTACCAACTTCAAGATGTAGCGACTCCATGCTACCTAACAAAGATGTAGCCGCTCCATGCTACCTACACAAAGATGTAGCCACTCCATGCTACCTACACAAAGATGTAGCCACCTCATGCTACCTAACAAAGATGTAGCCACTCCATGCTACCTAGACAAAGATGTAGCCACTCCATGCTACCTAACAAAGATGTAGCCACTCCATACTACCTACACAAAGATGAAGCCACTCCATGCTACCTAACAAAGATGTAGCCACTCCATGCTACCTAACAAAGATGTAGCCACTCCATGCTACCTAACAAAGATGTAGCCACTCCATGCTACCTAACAACGATGTAGCCACTCCATGCTACCTAACAAAGATGTAGCCACTCCATGCTACCTAACAAAGATGTAGCCACTCCATGCTACCTAACAAAGATGTAGCCACTCCATGCTACCTATAAAAAATGTAGCCACTTCATGCTACCTATACAAAGATTTACACTCTACGCTACCAACTTCAAGATGTATCCACTCCCCCCCCCCCCCATCAAGTGGTAACCATTGGCAACCACTGAGGCCCTGTTGCTCTAGAACGTGCTGAGACCTGCAAGACGTCACGTGACCAGGACAGGCTGGGACGTGCGCCCCCCCCCCCCACCCCATCCACCACCACATCCTTACGAACCAATCAATCCATTTTTCATGAAGAATTCACTCATCAATACCCACCCCGTCCTCCGTTCTACCAATACTCGACATTCTTGTGTTCATTAAGCGATCGATGGCAGATCGATAATCAGATACCGATCAAACCAGGGTAAAAGAAGGATGACATCAAAAACTAGCGGGGCGGGGATAGGGAGGGTATTTGTACCAAAGCTGCTCTTTTTCACAAATCTCCAGGACAATATAGCTTATACTTCGTTATGCTGGAGAAGTAGCAACTAGCTCGACCAAACGCATAAGTAATTTGCAAGAAGTGTGGCGGGAGATGCATGTAGACAGTGGCCTGACAAAAAGTATGTAGAAAGTAACATGGGGAATCTGGTATGTAGCCAGTAGCCTCATCAAAATATGATACAGCTAGTACACCTAGAAAGTAGCCTGATAATCGAATATGTAGCTCCATCAAAATATGATAGTAGCCATATAAAGTAGCCTGGGTAATCCAGTATATAGCCAGTAGCACCATCAAAATATGATACAGCTAGTAGACCAGGAAAGTAACCTGGGAATTTAATATGTAGCCAGTAGCCAGATCAAAATATGATAGTAGCCCTAGAAAGTAGCCCGAGAATCAAGTATGTAGCCAGTAGCCCCATCTCCAAATGACTACCATGTAGCCACTAGCTCGATACAATAAAATGCTGCACGACCAAACCTTAACAAGTAGCCTGAAAAAATAATTAGCAAGTTGCAGCATCAGCCCGTAGCCCGATCTATTGCTTCTATTGTAGCAAGTATACACTCTTTAAATAGATCAGATAGCCCTAACCTCTCTCTATAATCAGAAGCGGGAAACGCCTTACAAACTTACCAGCCAAGAAGTAAGGAACAATCACCGGTGCCTGCATCACATAAATAAATCATCCACGTGTGAATAGATGAATAAATATTAAGAAGGTGTGTGTCAGTTTTTTTTGTATGGGCATCAAGTCTGTACTCGCAAGTTCGATAAATAATCGATTACCCAGGAGACAATACCGGTAATCGAATACAATAACAAGGCATCGCTAAGCAACTGAAGGCTTTCTATGGCAAGTGAAAACAAGCTTAACTTGAAACAATAATGGTATACACATCTTGTACATTTTACCATTAAAACTGGTTGAAACTTGGAACAATAATGGTATACAAATCTTGTACATTTTACCATTAAAACTGGCTGAAACTACTGGTATACAAATAGTCTACCACTATGCTGGTGTTGTACCATTCTACACGTGCCACACCTAGCCTACAAATACATGAACTAGCCCACGAGTACAGCACAAAGTTTATATGTGCAGCACAGAGCGATAGTGTTTTATCGTAAACCTTTCAAAAGCACCTTGCTCAAATGTACAGTAATTGGCACTTATGTGCAGTGTTATAATACATATATGCAAAACCTAGCCGAAATGTGCAGTACCTAGCCCATATATGAATTACCTTGACAATATATGCAGTATCTAACCTGTTTATGCAATACTTAGCAGATAAGTGCAGTACCTTACCTATATCCGCATGTTATCTAAGAGTCGGTTGAATAAAACTGCCCATGGATACCCGAAAGTTTGACACACAAAAATGACCACCAACACCACAATTCATGAAAGTGTCGACTAAATAAGAATCGGCCGATCGTACAGAAAGTTGAAACAAGCCAGAAGTAACGACCCAAAAAAAAAAACGTGGATAGGTTTTGATCTGAATCAAACAAAGTTCGGGCTAGGATACCTTCCCGTTACACCTACAGCATCACCATGGATGTGGGTACCACAACAACTAACGTGTCACTTGCTGGACTAGTGTAGCGTGTCACTAACTGGCTAATGCAGTGAAAACCTACTCCATCATAATGAAGACAACACTAAACATGCAACACGTGAGCAAAAGTAAAACACCGTTTCGAACCGTTCGGTCCTTGGAGCAAGAGTTCACCTGTTTCACTGACCTCAGCATATGCAGGTAATGTGGTCAGCGCTATACCAACCCTTCCCTAACGTGAGTCAAGTACCCATCTGAGTTGGGTGGACTCAGGGACGTCCTACGGACTCGAGCCCGGGGCACGAATTCCAGTTGGCAATCGAATGCGCTACCACCCGACCAAGCCGTCCGTAGCACGCCAGCAGACATTTCTAAACTACAGACACGCAACAAGTTAGACCACGGCAACAAACATACAAGAACCATAACACCAAAGCCACTCACATAGTTAATGTCTGGAACAATTCATATCGTCAAGACTACGCTGTAGGAACTAATTGAACACAGTCACTCATAAAACACTGCTAAATACTGTTACTAAAGCTACCACAAAACAAAGCCAAAACTCAGCAACGTCTGCCGCCTAATCCACATTGTACCTGTCTAAAACACCAGCCTGTTGTAGAGACATCTACGACGCCTAGTCCACGAAACACACGTTTCCTGTCGAAAACAGAGGTGTGTTCGGCATTTCTAACACACCTGATTCACACTGTTCCTGCAACTAGACACAATGTACCTGTCCGAAAGCACAGGTGTGTCATACAGACAGCACGCGCCACAACCCGGGGTCGTGTGCGCGCTGCGGTGGAGCTAATTATAGCCCAGCATGGCGACCATTAGAGTGAGTACATGCAGGTCACGGAGTGCACGTGAGGCGAGCAGAAACGTGCATGTCCATTCAAGCACTGGACGGAGAACTGGGACTCACACGCTCTGATAACAACCTAACGTTTCAAACTGTTACAAGAAACCCACAGCGGCAACGTAGGTTTGAACCTGCAGCCATACCACCATGGCAACGTAGGTTTGAACCTGCAGCCATACCAGCACGGCAACGTAGGTTTGAACCTGCAGCCATAACTCCACGGCAACGTAGGTTTGAACCTGCAGCCATACCACCACGGCAACGTAGGTTTGAACCTGCAGCCATACCACCACGGCAACGTAGGTTTGAACCTGCAGCCATACCACCACGGCAACGTAGGTTTGAACCTGCAGCCATACCACCACGGCAACGTAGGTTTGAACCTGCAGCCATACCAGCACGGCAACGTAGGTTTGAACCTGCAGCCATACCACCACGGCAATATAGGTTTTAGCCTGCAGCCATACCACCATGGCAACCAAACGTACAGCAGTCTCACCACACTGGGCTGTTATACGTTCTCATCATGGGCGAACATTGTACTAAAAACATGGTCTATTGTGGTCTCAGGACTAGAGGCTTATATCGCTAATTAAAACAAATGGGATGGTAAACTCTACTTCAACTTCTCTAAGTGCCAACAGAGGCCACTTTGTTTGGGATTGTTAAACTATACTAATTTACTCAAAGGACCAAATAAGTCCCACCCAATTGTAGCAGTATTATGGTGTTAAACTCTACTTCACCTGCTCAAAGTAACCATCATTTGCTACTACAACTAATTATTACAGTATGGTGGAGGGGGGGGGGGGGTAAACTCTACTTCACCTGCCCAAACTCGAATTGTTTTCTACTATCTACATATTGTAACAGCATATAATATTGATGGTGATCACTCCAACACATTCACTACAGCAGGTGTTAAATTAATCTACACACATCAATGTGGAGCAACCAGAAGGAGAAAAAAATCCCACCCTATAATAGCAAGAATTCAGACTGGCAAAGCTACAAAAATGTTGACAACTGGCAGAGCATGAATGAGAATTGTATTGAACATGTTTGTTTAATGGCCAGAAAATAAAATTAACACCATTGATAGAAGCCAAATTACCGGAAATGTGTACCTGATACTATTTTTAAGAGCAATAAAGTAAAAAATATTGAGTAGCAACTAATTAAAACATGCTATGAATAAAATTAACACACTAATAAAACAAAATAAAACAACTTTTTTATATATACTTATCTTTAAGTGTGTAAGAATTCTCGATTATGTATCGATAGAAGAAAAAGGTTGTTTTAATTTACAATAAAAGACAATCATGATTGCATGAGGGTAAAACTAAATTAGATGTCTTTAAATTTTAAAAGTTTTACAAATTAATAAGATTTGTCTAATTTTTTTTACAGCTATATATCATCATTCGTGTTATATAGTTAGTGCCATTTTAAACAGTCAAAATGGAAATAATCTGTTTAATTAATTGTTTTGCGTTTTTATAAATTTCAGACTTTGTTACTGTGTAAGGACTTATATTTATTAATCTTCAGATATAAAATAATAGTTTGGAATCTTTAAATGCATGTGATATTAATGAGTTTAGTGATATAGTAATCAGCTAAGATGTGTGCTAAATTTATAATGTATACACCAAAGAAAAAAAATTGGAATAAAACTAAAATGGTGCAGTCTAATAATTTAAAGCACAAAATAAGCCTACCTTCCATTTCATACTAGAGAACATTCTCTGCAGACAATTTATGTAACTGTTAAAGATGTGTTTGACTGAGGCATCCATGTTTAGCCTGGCTTAACACTAATCAGTTGCAGGTGTCATACAATTTTTTTTAATACTTTTAGTCTAAGTCATCTAACTGGTTTCATAGTAACCAATCACATTGAAAGCTGTGTGCAACATTGTGAATTAATTCAAAGGTCTCAGCTCTCATATACTAGAATTCTGAAAACGTGTTATAGCATGTAGTGGTTTGCCGGGTAGAACGCTGGTTCGATCGCACAGAGTGTGTGTGTTGTTGCTAGACTACGGTAAAACTAACAGCTATGCCTCAAAGAATAAGCTATTCAGCGTTTCTATGAGAGTACAGCATGCTTTCCTGTCAACTAGTTCTACGGCTGGGCCCTGCTGTCGATGATCAATGACAGGACACAAGCTTTGTATTATAATAATTGCTAGGTCTAATTTTAAATGGTATTAGACTCTGGTTCTGGGATCTTAAGTATCTAACTTAAAAATAAGAATTTCGTTGAATTCGGTGACAGAATGAAAGGCAGAACGCAGTTGGACCATGGCCAACAATCAACATATTTTTAATATTTAGTAGGTCACATTAAAAACAGAAAAAAAGTTCGTTTAAATGAATGGTGAGCTCTGTAGCAAAAGTACGAAACAAAAGTTAATAATATTATTATTAAATTAATAAATTAGAAAAATGTGAGTACTCACCTCGGTCGAACTTTTTGCCATCTGGGTCAACGTGTTTAACATCGAAAATGTCTTCAAAAAGAACACCAGCCATTTTCCAATAGTTTGACTATATTTTATAATCAAACGTAGTAATCACTTTCAAAATATAAAGTCTGAATTAGATAAGTACTTCTCGGTTATTAATGATTCAATACAAGAATCGATAAATTCCAATAGTTAGCAAAAATGAATGCGAACATGTAGTTTCTTGTTTACTTCGGTATTTTAAAACTAATGTTCTTTCACCACGCAAGAGATCGTGGAAGGAGAATCATATCCGGGTTAAACTTAAACACGTTAGGCTCGAGTAGATAGACTTGTTCACATTTTAGTATTTTTAGCTAGCTTAGTTTGTTGCTTATCTTTGTTTTAATTAAATTAACTTAGTCATATTAAAAGTGCACCATGCTAATTAGCTTACCTATTTAGCAATTCTCAATTACACAACCTGCTCTTCGCTTTATATTTATAACGTAACTTAAACCTTTGTCTAGTTAATCAGTAATCAGCCATTCTATAATTTCAGCAATAGATTAGTGCTACAATCATAGGACTACTAAAAATAAAATAGCTAGATTCTAGATCTCGAATTGAACTGTTTATAGAATTATAGAGATTGATTGAAATACAAACAGAATTTTATTAGATAAGAAAATACAAGTTTCAAGGCGAAATATTTAGCAGTCTATGAGTCGAATGGGGGGGGGGGCACTCAGTATTTTTTTTAATAGAGTTCATTTTTATTAACTTAAGAATAATAAGTCCATTATAGGGGTACAAGATTGGATCTGTGTAAGAATACCGCGGGGTATTAGTATAATAATAATATAGATTAGTTTTCCCTTACGTTAAAAAAACCACTCTTCATACTCGTTTTATATATTTTTTGTTAGATTCTGTACATCCAGTCATCTTAGTTTGGGTAACCTTTGCCACCTAGACCAGATCTACTCTGATAGTGATAGGCCTAAGTTGAAGGCACCGCAACGCTTCATTGCTTGTACAGTTCAGGGCATGTTGCACACCGATCCCTAGATGTGATATGCAACTAATAATCAATGAATCAATTGCAGTAAATAATTGAAAGGCAATCAATACAGGTCTGCCAGATCTCGTTCGGTTACACGTCCTTGCCTGCCTGCCTGTCGCCCTAGCAATATGGCGGCACTCGTCCGTGCAAGCACGCGTTAAGTGGCCGGGGACTCGCATAGCACGATCACGGTGTTTGAACGCCCTAATGGTCGGGGTATGATCACGGTGTGAACGCCCTACCTACTGGGGTATGATCACGGTGATTGAACACCCTACCTACTGGGGTATGATCACGGTGTGAACGCCCTACCTACTGGGGTATGATCACGGTGTTTGAACGCCCTACTGGCCGTGGCTCGATCACGGTGTTTGAACGTCCTACCTGCTAGGGTATGATCACAGAGGCGTAGCGACCCTTCCCGGCGCCCGGGGCGAACTTTCAATTTGGCGCCCCCCCCCCCCCGCTTATATATATATATATATATATATATATATATATATATATATATATATATATATATATATATATATATATATATATATATACATGTGTGTGTGTATAATTATGTGTGTGTGATAGTGTGTTTATATATAAGCTTGTGTGTGGGTAAGAGTGTATTTGTGTGTGTAAGCGTGTGTGTAAGCGTGTATGCTACAGTCCGGACAAGGTTTAATAATTACATTGTATGATTTCCATTCCTTAAAACTTTACGACAATTTAATTCCCATTAAGATGCGTTTAATTTTTTTTGCGAAAGATTAGTAATGTCAGTAAAAAAAAATAAGCCTGATCTGTGTTAGAAGGTAGTTTGTAGCTAACGCTAATATGTTTAGACCAGCCTTTTATGTTCTAGTTTTGGAACGATCTCTGTTGTGATATGGTACATAGTTGGATTCGAAGTTTGTTAGAGTAAGGACACACAAGTGACATACAAGAAGAAGTTATCAGAAATATTTATTGTTCACATTGGAATACGACATGGGTATTTCGTTGATTGGTTGATGGTATGACAAAACAAGCTAGAGAAAACAAACTGGAATCCAACGGATGTTAACAGCTCGTAGTCTTGGATTTCGCAGATTTGCCCTGCCTTCTCGCACACAGAGTTTCTTCCAGGCATCTTTTGGGGGGGGGGGGGGCGAAGCCCCCCGAAATTTTTTTACCGCCCCCCCTCGAACGAAATGAAATTTATATAATTTATATATAGAAAATATATACGTTTAACAGTGTCCGCCCCCCCCCCCCGAAGAAAGTCTACCGCCCCCCCCCCCCCTCGAAAATTTCAAGTGCCCCCCCGGAGAAAAAAGTCTGGAAGAAACACTGCTCGCACAACGTCAACAACAAATGCAGAACTAATTGTATTGATTGAAGAAGCAGCAACAATCAATTTAATGATAGCCCATGACGTTCTGATTATAATCAGCAGCAATAAAACGCGTTTTAGCACTCTAAGAAAATGTGGAATTCAAATGCATTGTCAAAAAAATTCAATCAGGATCTATAACTAAATGTGGTCTCTTTTACTGTATGGCTTGGAGCTAGATTACAGAAAGTGGAGAATGAAATAAGAGCATGGAAAAAAGTGGTGGTTAGTGGCTTAGGGATTCAAGAATCCGTGATATTTAGTTCTCTTTAATATAGTTCAGTGATCCAGGTAAGATGTAATGCAATCAATCAAAAGTATCGGATCTCTCACGTTGAAGTTGAGAGAATCGTAAGAATCTTACAAAGAACTAGTCGCGTCTTTTTTTAAAACAAAACTGGCTATTGAAATTGTACATTACGCGTTAATACACTTGGTTTCTTTACTAAGTGTTAAGAGAGTTATCTACTCACCAATCCAGTACAAATACTTGCGATTTTTGTTAGCGAAAAAAGCGCCCCCCACACACACTCATCACAACCATCTTGGACAAAGTTTGTAGAGCGGTTTTTAACGTAACTAACTTTTTTTTTAAATGTTACACAATTATACAATGCACAGTACAATTCGTTTCTTTCTGAGAGCTAAAGGTTGTTTACTCAGAATCCTGTGTAATTTTGCTATTTTATTTAGCCTAAAAGCGCCCCCCTGCACCATCTTGATAAGTCACTAACGTATTTTACAGTTCAACAATCGTACAATACGTTTTAATACAATTGGTTTCTTTTAATAGCGGTAACGTTTCTCGACTCAACAATCTAGTGTAAATTCTTCCGTTTTAAGTCTCGAAAAAGCGCCCCCCCCCCCCCCCCCCCCATCTAAGAAAAGCTTCAAAGCGGTTTTGCCGGTCACTGTTTCTTAAGAGTATATGTTTTACATTAAGAAATCAAGGTAGAAAACAGTTAAATCAGTATGTAAAGGCGTGTAGCCATTACATTTCTTAACTTAGACAGTTTATAATTCAAAACTGCAGCATAAAATCAGCTTTAAAAATTTTTTCCCACCCCTTTTGGCGCCCCCATAGGGTCGGCGCCCGGGGCGGCCGCCCCCCCCGCCCCCCCCTAGCTACGCCTCTGTATGATCACGGTGTTTGAACGCCCTACTGGCCGGGGTATGATCACGGTGTTTGAACGTCCTACTGGCTTGGGTATGATCACGGTGTTTGAACGCCCTACTGGCTTGGGTATGATCACGGTGTTTGAACGCCCTACTGGCCGGGGTATGATCACGGTGTTTGAACGCCCTACCTGCTGCGGTATGATCACGGTGTTTGAACGTCCTACTGGCCGGGGTATGATCACGGTGTTTGAACGCCCTACCTGCTGGGGTATGATCACGGTGTTTGAACGCCCTACCTGCTGCGGTATGATCACGGTGTTTGAACGCCCTACCTGCTGGGGTATGATCACGGTGTTTGAACGCCCTACCTGCTGGGGTATGATCACGGTGTTTGAACGCCCTACCTGCTGGGGTATGATCACGGTGTTTGAACGCCCTACTGGTAGAGGTTAGAGTTAGGGCTATAGGGCTCGAGTTGTGGTGATTGACTGGCTGGGGTTGCCAATGAGGGTGATGTTGTTGTTTTTTTAACAATCTCAAGGTTTCTTTCCGACATTTATCTTCGGAGGGACGTGGGGGGGTAGGGGGGTGGACACATTAAACTTCCGTGCGTGCATTTAAATTTTCCGAGGGTGGAGGAGGGAGGGGGACTGAAAGAAACCCTGAATTCTCTAACGACCGGGAACTTTCACACTATCCACAGTGCTTGAACCCAATACATTTTTAATAAAAGGAGGTGGGGGTTTAGCACAGAAGAGGCTATTCGTTGAAAGAAAGGGGGTGGGGGGAGTGTTGAAAAGCTAAATAAGCTGGAGACCCCCCCCCCCCCCAACACACACAACATTAGTTAGAAATGTTTTTTTTTCCAGCCGCCAACCCACCCACCTATACGGACACCCGCCTGCCAATTATTAAACAAATCGTTTTACCTCTCGTTATACTTGGTAATTAGGATAACCTCTCGTAATTCCGGTAACCTCTCGTAATTCCGGTAACCTCTCGTAATTCCGGTAACCTCTCGTAATTCCGGTAACCTCTCATTAGTCTCATCAATAGGGGTTCTTTTATAAATATAGCCACGCTATAGCAGACTTTTACACCTCACTCAAAGGCAGACATCCACCTCCCCTTAAAAATGCATTACTCAATCTCACCCCTACCCCTTAACACAACCAATTTTTTCCCCCAGTATTTTTCCCCTTAAAAATACGAAATAGATGGTTTCATTTCTCCCCCGGCACACCGTCACGGATATCTCAATCCCTCTACTCCCATATATGTGTGACGTCATTTATTCAATGGTCAGACTGGTTAGGCAACTACAATCTGAAATGTCTATTGGTTGTCAGAGAAAAATATAATCAAGCGGGAGTGAGCTCCCCTAAACAGTAAGGCTTGGGATGGCACTTACAGTAGAATCGGGCTAAAGAAATTGTTGGTGGTAGGTTTGTGACAAAACCGCTCGTTTTTCGAGGAAGAAAGGTTATTTGAATAATTATGCTGCTTTAATTAGAATATGATATAAAATTTCCTGAATCTGAAGTTTTTATGGAAACCGGAAACAGTAGGCCTACCACTTCCGGTTACCGGAAATCGCACACAAGGTTATACAAGAACTCGTCCAAAACACCTCTAGTGGCTACATCATAAAAAATGTTTTATCAATGTTTCTTTCTTTATTCGTTCCTTTTAAAAATAACACAGAAAAAATTGACACCTTCATTAAAAAATGTCTTTCAAAATTGTTTTATTGGACGATTTTCAGTAGTTGAATGACAAACAGTGAAAAGAAAATCAAAGTAAACAGATTAAAGATAGATTTCATTAGAGTAACATCTCAATCAGTTTATTGGAATATAGCTGAGATAATATTGGGAAGTAGTCATTTTTGATAGTTGTAAAAAAGAGGATTCATATTGAAGTCTTGTTTAACTTGTTACATTTTACAATTACTATGCAGTGGAACAACAATCACTATATTAATTAATGGAAGATGGTAATAAATAGGTAAATTATCAGTGGGTTTGGGGGAGAAATGTACTAGTCTTTCCATTGCAAGTTTTTTCTACACACATCAATCATAATTAGAAACTGCATTGAAGAAGTCAAAGAGTATGGTCCAATGGTCAGTTCAAAGACATACAAAAAGTTTCAAACAATGTTCAGTTCATAGATTTACAGTGTAAACAAAGAGAGTAAAAAGCCATATAAATATTAGCTGACAGAACAATAGCTCACTACTGTCAATATCAGCTGATAGAACAATAGCTCACTACTGTCAATATCAGCTGATAGAACAATAGCTCACTACTGTCAATATCAGCTGATAGAACTATAGCTCACTACTGTCAATAACAGATGTTACCGATATAGCTGTTCATAGAATATAAAGCTCACCAAAAATACCACACACAAAAGTTCTGTCATTAAACAGGTTCATTCACAAATCTTTCGTACAATGAGCTCAAAATAAATAAGCTCAAATTAGCTGGTGATGGATAACAAGCAAAGATTTCAACAAGTGTCAAAGTACAAATTCATTGGAACTAGCAATAGCACATATTAGTTGCACATAGTTGTTGTAAATAATCATAGCATATAATCATTAAACATAGTTATAGCACGTCGCACATTATCATAGCATATAGTTTTGAGTTCTAAGCCCAACAAGACCCCAGACAAGTACTCTCTAGCCTACCCATATATTAGATACACCAACTACAGCCTGGAACCATCAACTCAAAGCATGGAATGTTAGACAAAGAGAAAAAAAAAATTCCTGCAAAATCTGGCACTTAAATATAGCAAGAGAACCACCAAGCATTCTACAGTGCAAGTAAACTGATAGTGCTGTACATACTTTGTTTCTTGGTATTTCAGGTTAAACATTTCATATTTACCATGTTAATTATATTCATGAAAAGTTTTTAACTAAAGGAATATGCAAAAATTGAATTATCAACATACCAAGGGGTAGCTATACAATTATGTGCAATAGCATTGAAGAGATATGACAGTATGCATAGACCTTGGAGAAATACGATTGTACTCATGAAATGAAGATCGGCATCTACAAAAACCCCAGTAAACAATCAGTCAACAAAAGAGAAAAAACTCAAACTGCCAGAGGGCAGAGCATAATATGTACACATGATTAGGGTGTGATTTTTTTTTTACTTTGAAGACCTGTACAAAGAAGTTTCAGACAATTTTTTTCCAAAACTTATTTCTTATCAGATTTTTAGATGTCTTTCAAGAGTCGTTTTGTTTTGGTCTGGGGCAATTTTATTTATATGAGTATTCAAAAATTTATTTTCAGTTTTACAGTAACTTAAAAAGCTATTTTTTCAAAGTTACAGTACTTATTTTTAAAAGGTTTCAAAAATTTATTTTCAGGCTTACAGTAACTTAAGAGCTATTTTTTCAAAATTACATTACTTATTTTTAAAAGGTTTCAAAAATTTATTTTCAGGCTTACAGTAATTATTTCTTTAAGAGCTACCCCACTGCAAACAGATTTAATTACATTTTAAGCCTTGACCAGAATTTAATTAAGTAACTGGTGTATTTCACCAGTCAAGTAGTGAGTTTTTGTATAGTGTGTACATTGTGCTGTGTGAACATTGTGCTATGAAATGTTTTTGTATAGTGTGTACATTGTGCTTAGTGGTATTATGTATACAGTGAAGTAGAGCTGGTATTAGGTGTACAATATACTAAAGGATGATTGTGTGTAAAGAGTGTACAACATGTACAAAGGGGTACTTGTGTGTAAAGGATGTGTACATTGTACTAAGGGAATGTGTGAAGGGATTATGAGTAGAGAGTGTACATTGTACTAAGGGATTATTTGCGTGTACATAGTGTGTACTTTGTACTAAAAGATGAGACAAGATGCTAGAGAAAACACTGTGTGAAATCTCATAACAGTAAAAAAAAATTCTTACACTACACAACAACATTGTTATCACATTATATTCACTAAATATCCTGTTCTTAAGAGATCAATGGTGTTCATAGACCCTCCGATCTAACAAAATATTATTCCAGTTAGAAATAATGTTATTAAAATAACTTGTTCATAAGAAGCAATATTTAGTGGACACATTGATAACAATTAGCAATGTTAAATTGATGTATAAATATGTACAAATTCATGGAGGTACATTACATACATGCAGTCATACATTTATCAAATTTGTATGTACATGGAGTATGAGCAGGTCCACATTTTTAATAAATATTTATTGACTTAAATCCAGCATACATTAATAATTTTTAAAGAAATTTAAATACTGATTGCTTATTTTTTTGTCATTAGTATACCACAGTTAGATGATAATTTTATAAAGCAAGTATTCACACAAATTTCTTGAGAAAAAAAAAAGTTGATTACAACATTAAATTTTGTCATAACCCAAAAAACGTAATAATGTATCAAAAGTTTATGTGAAAATTAAACTAAAAGTTTTTGTCAAATTAAGGGAAATAAAATGTATATATGGCTGAAAAATGATACAATCCACCGTGACCTGACGAGGAAGCTTTAAGGTGATGTCCCCATTATGATGCTGCATTAGATGACAGTATTTGATAGGATCATTTGGTGGTTTTCAAAATAATGCATTAAGGAACAGTCAATTTCTATAACTTGGCTACAAGGTTTCTATTAAAATTGATGTAAGATTATTAATATACGTTACTATATATTTCTAGATAATAATATTGCCTTTAAAATTTAATGTGTTTAGAATTTGCCAGCTATTTTAAATAGTTTCAGAATCACTGTTTCTAAATATGGCAATTGGTCTACACAATCATGATGGCCACTGGTCAACACAATCATGATGACCAGTGGTCAACACAATCATGAGCCATTGGTCAACACAATCATGATGGCCACTGGTCAACACAATCATGATGGCCATTGGTCAGCACAATCATGATGGCCAGTGGTCAACACAATCATGATGGCCATTGGTCAACACAATCATGATGGCCACTGGTCAACACAATCATAATGGCCAGTGGTCAACACAATCATGAAGGCCACTGGTCAACACAATCATGATGGACACTGGTCAACACAATCATGATGGCCACTGGTCAACACAATCATGATGGCCACTGGTCAACACAATCATGAAGGCCACTGGTCAACACAATCATGATGGCCACTGGTCAACACAATCATGTTAGGCATTGACCAACACAATCATGATGGCCCTTTTTATAAAATTAATGTATCTACATGTCTACCCATACCACATTAAAAAAAAACATAACTAATAGCCTAAACGTTGTCCGCCGCGCTCTCTCTTGTGTGGCTCCAGGCCCTACGTCATGGGGCTGTACGAGGAAGCTCTGTTGAAGCTGCCAGCGTGGAAGATGACAGCGCTGCGCACCTGACACACGTAGACCAGGGCCAGTGAGACCACAAACACCAGCAGACCCACGAGCAGGAAGGTTACCTGTAGAGAGGCAAAGTCAGCAGTTTAAACTCAGTGCTGGAAGGTTACCTGTAGAGAGGCAAAGTCAGCAGTTTAAACTCAGTGCTGGAAGGTTACCTGTTGGAAAGGCAAAGTCAGCAGTTTAAACTCAGTGCTGGAAGGTGAAATATTGTGGTTTTAGTGTAACATATGGGAGGAATACCACCATTTTAAAAAATTTTTATACTCAGGTCAGAAAGTTGAAATAATGTGGTTTTAGTGTCTCAACAAATGGGAGGAATACCACCATTTTAACATTTAAACTCAGTGCAGAAAGGTGAAATGTGGTTTTAGTGTCTCAACATATGGTAGTAATACCACAATTTTTACATGTTAAATTCATGTTAGAAAATTAGTTTTAATCCTCCACAACAGTTGTAGTTGTTTTGTACCTCATATTGATTTAAATTACTTGTTATTTAAGCCATCTTGCTGATTTCGAATGGGACACTTTAAGCCTGTCATTTTTAAGCTAGTTGGCATTAAGCAATGTTAATGCTGACTTCAACTGTTTAAACTGCTTTTTAGAATTGGACTTGTTCAAGCGAAATAAGTTTTACAATCAACTTTCAAGAAAAATTTTGATATTTTTTAATAAACATTTTAAAACCTACAGCTAATCATTTTAAAAAAATGCACTAAAAATATGAGCTTATGTGAATAAATATTCAGAGTTAAATTTTATTTCAAATTCAACATTTTACATCCAATCCACATATTTTCTACTTTTATGTCAAAACAATTAGGTAAAATAACAGCTCAACCAATGGTTGAGGGTCTCTTATTTTAAATCTGGGTCTTTATATGAGGGTAAGAATAGCCAAATGAGCCCAAAAGTAGAAATTAACACAAAGCTTTAAGATGAAACCTAATGACAGTCTTTAGGCTATATGTAACAGTAATGAAATTAAATGATAACATTGATTTAAAGCAAGATTTATTTCTAAATGATCAAATTGAAACAGTATAGAGTAGGTAATAAATAGGAAGAGTCCTGTCTATGCACATAATTAACACTTAAACAA
Organism: Physella acuta; assembly: GCF_028476545.2. Classification (NCBI taxonomy): domain Eukaryota; kingdom Metazoa; phylum Mollusca; class Gastropoda; family Physidae; genus Physella; species Physella acuta. The sequence continues at coordinate 212,810 of NW_026732861.1, read as the reverse complement.
TGAAGAAATCAACAACATAACATGTTGCTTTAAACTTGTCTATGCACATAATTAACACTTAAACAATGAAAAAATCAACAACATAAAATGTTGCTTTAAAATAAAACTCAGTAACTAGAACAACAATTAAGTTCATACTTACTCATGAACATTAATAAAATATACATATTAAAAAACATACATTAATAAGTAGCATTACAGAGGTAAAAAGAAAGTAAGACAGGAAATAGGGACTACACATGCAGTATTACAGGCTAATGTATGGAGAAATGTTGAGTCTATCAGGCACTAAATTAAAATTAATATGAGGGCTGAGTGTGTAGAGTGTTAGTGGATGGCAGTTTAATTTATGTGGAGTGTGGCAGTTCACTGTATTAGGAGTGTGGATGCCTAAATAAATTGGGACTGTCTTTGTTGAGCGTGGCTGTTTGTGGAGTATTACTGTCCAGTGTATTAGTAATATGCACAATATTTAAATGTGGCAATTTGTTCTATACACAAAGTGCATTAACCAGCCAACAGTGTCCCCAGATTTCTGTACATCTACAGTACAAAGTCTGATAAAGACAGTTTTTTTACACAACCAAACACACTGATATCATGCCAGGATAATAGTGAACAAAGCATGCAACTTCAAGTACAGTTTTGCTATCTGTTTGACTTAATCTACATCTACTTACCATTAAATCTACTGACTACAGCAAGCAAATAACAGAATGTTTACAGCAAACGATCCAGTTAGCTAATTAAGCTCTTATCATGCTTGTTAATTCATTCTACATTTCTGTTTCAAACTGCTAATAGCTACATTACAAATTTAACTTTAAAATAATGAAAATTTAAAATATACAAGTAACATTTATTGGCTTTTTATAGTAAATTAACTTTTAAATCATATGTATATAATTAAATAAAATTCATAAAAATTGAAATTTAGCTATTTTATCATTAATAAATTTAAAAAAATTAATTTTGTGTTGTTTAATAATTACTAAAAAAATATAATAATCTGTCTACATTGAAAGTAAGGAATACTGATACAACTAAAATGTTGTTTTAAAGATAAATTAAAATAAGTAAAAGTTTAAACATTAAATATTTGATGTAGCCAATATTTCTTGAAAACATTATAATAAGCCAAATAAAATGTTGCTGCCAGATAACAAACAAAATCAAAGGCCAAAAAAAAAAACAACCAACCAAATCCATTGGTTTGACAGAAGGCAAGACGGAACTGGAGATAACAGGCTACAAACCTTACAACTGTACTGGCGGCTGGGCCGCTGGTGGGAATATTGTATCAGAACTGCTACTGACCAGGTAGATAAGTCCAGATGAAAGTAGGAGCAAGGCTAGTCCTATACACAAGGTTAAAAGCTGAGAGAAATACAAAGTTGTGGTACTTAGTGGTGGTCCAGGGTTAGTTTTGTTTTACTTGTAGGAAATAGTATTAAGTCTTCATTAATGATGAAAGTAGGAGCAAGGCTAGTCCTATACACAAGGTTAAAAGCTGAGAGAAATACAAAGTTGTGGTACTTAGTGGTGGTGGTCCAGGGTTATTTTTGTTTTACTTGTAGGAAATTGTATTAAGTCTTCATTAATGATGAAAGTAGGAGCAAAGCTAGTCTTATACACAAGGTTAAAAGCTGAGAGAAATACAAAGTTGTGGTACTTAGTGGTGGTGGTCCAGGGTTATTTTTGTTTTACTTGTAGGAAATTGTATTAAGTCTTCATTAATGATGAAAGTAGGAGCAAAGCTAGTCCTATACACAAGGTTAAAAGCTGAGAGAAATACAAAGTTGTGGTACTTAATGGTAGTCCAGGATTATTTTTGTTTTACGCTGACTTGAGGGGAAATAGTATTAAGTCTTCATTAATCATACAAGTAGGAGCAAAGTTAGTCTTATACACAAGGTTAAAAAAAGAGAAATAGAAATTTGAGAAAGTCCAGGGTTATTTTTGTTGTACACTGACCTGTGGGAAATAGTATTAATCAGCTGGTATATCGTGGTAAAATGGAAAATTGAAGAATACGGACAAAAATAGGAATAGTTAATAACTGGTGGTAATCTATCAACACAACTTTTGTGTAAGTGATGGTGGAAGGAAGCAGTGTTAAAAGTATTATTTTATTTTACTAATTCATAGTCCAAATTCTTAATTTACATACTTGACAACACAACATCTTTCAAAGCTGATTTATAAAAAATTTGACAAGATCCCATCACTTATAAAGCAAGAAAACTTTTTGAAATTGACAAGAATTCCCCTTCCCTTTAAAAAAAACCTTTTCTTTTAAATTCCATTAAAATCCAATTTTAAAAAAATCAATCACCAAAATAGCTCATTTCAATGTAAAAAAAATTAACAGCAGTCATTAAGTAAAATAAAACTTGTCATTCCTTGAGAACACATTACTGCCAACATAATCAGTGCTTTTCACTGACCGCTAAGCTGTAGGTTTCCTCATAACTTTTTTAAACACTGGTCCTTCAACTGTCCTCTCATTTAAACTGGGCTCTTATTTACAAATTATGTACCCACAGGTTATGGTACAGACACATTTTTGTACACAAATTATGTTACATGTAAACTTTGGTGCATAGAAATTTCTGTTTACACAAATTATGGTATAAAAGGTTTTTAACCAGTGTTAAACAATAATATTTGTGGGTTTAAATGTTCTTTGTTAGTATATTCATTATTAAAAGTTAGGATATTCAAAATAATTTTGGGTAAATACTCATTCTATAATTATGATATGATATTGAAATACAATTTTAAACTTGTTTTAAACAAATCAATAATTAGTATTAAATTCGATTACATTAAACCATCATTTGTATTAGGCAGTGGTTTCCAGATTATTGTGGAGGGGTTAGTGCAATAATATACCCTGTTGTTGTGTATTAAAACGGTGTAGATGCTGGCAAACAAAATGACAGATCAAGAAGAATCTGACAGCTGAAAAAATCAAATGTTCTCTAGCAGTGACTCAACAGTAAGCAGAGAAGCGGAGAGAGCCGATTCCAGCTAAAAACAGTACCTGGAAGTTTTGGCTGGGTACAAGGAATAGCCTGACGCCTATAGCTGTGGTCCCCCATCTTGACTCGGTCCATGTTGAGTACTGCCCAGAGAGCATGTCGTAACCTGGTGATGGGAGTTTAGAACAAGTTCACTTCACACTGTTAGGAAAGTCAAGATAAATCTCTTGTAGGGTTGGTAGTCAATAGGACAGATGAGAAGAGTTCATGTTTCAGGTGGTCAATAGAGCAGATGAGAAGAGTTCATGTTTCAGGTGGTCAATAGGGCAGATGAGAAGAGTTTATGTTTCAGGTGGTCAATAGGGCAGATGAGAAGAGTTCATGTTTCAGGTGGTCAATAGGGCAGATGAGAAGAGTTCATGTTTCAGGGATTTCTGCATACAAAAGAGGTATGGTCTCCACCCAGCTGTCTTTATTATCTCTAACATGAGCAAAGTAACAGCCATATGTATCTCTGCATATAAAGGGATATGCTGATCAATTCTCTACCCAGTCACCTTTATTTACTCTTATGACAGTCAAGAACCGACCAAAGCTGGGTGGTCACTAGTCCAGAATCCAAACTTAAAACTTTCAGGTAGCAGCTATGTGCTCTACCGTTTGACCATCACATACACTTATAGGTAACTATAGAGAAATTAATGAGCTTCTACTGTCCATTCTTACATTACCTAGTGTGGTCAAGGAAGAGATCACATAGTTTCAAACCAAAAAGATAACACAGTGATAAGCCATACATAATGTAGATCTTAATGAGTGGACATTTAACCCATTTACATATCATGCTAAAATAATTAGCAGGGTAAACTCTGCTTCATCTGGTGACATGCTTATTTGAGCCTACATTTAATGGTAGTTCTTAAATGGCACCTACTTACAACATCGTTGAGCCTACTCAGCTCCAATAAGTACATGACATATACTCAAATTCTATGGTCTAAACAGATTTACGCAGTCATGAAATTTACTGTTGTGAAGGTTGAGTTAGGCTAAACAAATACAGCCTGGTGGGTAAGGTATACTTTCAGATCTCTATTAGATAGATAAAGTAGAGTTCATCTGTTTAGTCAACACAAGAATATCCATTCACCTTTACTTTCACAGAGTCAGATACACTTAAGATTAGGGGGGAGAGACGTCATATGGACTAAAGCCAAAAAAACTGAACTTTTGAATGTCAAGTTAGCAACCAACATTTTCTGTCAACTCACCATCAATTTTAAAGGCAGGAGACACGGCCTCTGTGTACTGAACTAATCAAGTTAGCAACCAACATTTTCTGTCAACTCACCATCAATTTTAAAGGCAGGAGACACGGCCTCTGTGTACTGAACTAATCAAGTTACCAACCAACATTTTCTGTCAACTCACCATCAATTTTAAAGGCAGGAGACACGGCCTCTGTGTACTGAACTAATCAAGTTAGCAACCAACATTTTCTGTCAACTCACCATCAATTTTAAAGGCAGGAGACACGGCCTCTGTGTACTGAACTAATCAAGTTAGCAACCAACATTTTCTCTCAACTCACCATCTATTTTAAAGGCAGGAGACACGGACTCTGTGTACTGAACTAATCAAGTTAGCAACCAACATTTTCTCTCAACTCACCATCTATTTTAAAGGCAGGAGACACGGCCTCTGTGTACTGAACTAATCAAGTTAGCAACCAACATTTTCTGTCAACTCACCATCAATTTTAAAGGCAGGAGACACGGCCCCTGTGTACTGAACTAATCAAGTTAGCAATCTGTAAACTCACCATCAATTTTAAAGGCAGGAGACACGGCCTCTGTGTACTGAACTAATCAAGTTAGCAACCAACATTTTCTGTCAACTCACCATCTATTTTAAAGGCAGGAGACACGGCCTCTGTGTACTGAACTAATCAAGTTAGCAATCTGTCAACTCACCATCTATTTTAAAGGCAGGAGACACAGCCTCTGTGTACTGAACTAATCAACTCACCATCAATTTTAAAGGCAGGAGACACGGCCTCTGTGTACTGAACTAATCAACTCACCATCTATTTTAAAGGCAGGAGACACGGCCTCTGTGTACTGAACTAATCAACTCACCATCAATTTTAAAGGCAGGAGACACGGCCTCTGTGTACTGAACTAATCAACTCACCATCTATTTTAAAGGCAGGAGACACGGCCTCTGTGTACTGAACTAATCAAGTTAGCAACCAACATTTTCTGTCAACTCACCATCTATTTTAAAGGCAGGAGACACGGCCTCTGTGAACTGAACTAATCAAGTTAGCAATCTGTCAACTCACCATCTATTTTAAAGGCAGGAGACACAGCCTCTGTGTACTGAACTAATCAAGTTAGCAATCTGTCAACTCACCATCAATTTTAAAGGCAGGAGACACGGCCTCTGTGTACTGAACTAATCAAGTTAGCAATCTGTCAACTCACCATCTATTTTAAAGGCAGGAGACACAGCCTCTGTGTACTGAACTAATCAAGTTAGCAATCTGTCAACTCACCATCAATTTTAAAGGCAGGAGACACGGCCTCTGTGTACTGAACTAATCGACTCACCATCAATTTTAAAGGCAGGAGACACCACCTCTGTGTACTGAACTAATCAACTAACCATCTATTTTAAAGGCAGGAGACACGGCCTCTGTGTACTGAACTAATCAACTCACCATCAATTTTAAAGGCAGGAGACACGGCCTCTGTGTACTGAACTAATCAACTCACCATCTATTTTAAAGGCAGGAGACACGGCCTCTGTGTACTGAACTAAAGACTTGTAACACCATCCAGCTCTTTTGTTCCCGTCATTCACAAGGTTCCCCTGCATCCATTGATAGTTGTAGCGCTGGGGGTGGGGAAAAAACATTGACTTAATCCTCTTTCCTCCTTATGGTGCATAGGGACTCAAACCATAACCTTGGTGAAACCTGGTTTCATTCAAACGGTTCTGGCTGCTGGGTTAGCTCTATCACACCATGCCATGTTGACAGGTATCTATACAAATAACCATAGCTCTAACTCTGAATTTAATTAACCCCAACTCAGGTGTATCAATAGCATCATGCTTTAACAAGTCTATGGAGTATCTGGACAAATAACCATAGCTCTAACCCTAACCCTGAATTTATCCCAAACTCAGGTGTATCAATAGCATCATGCTTTGACAAGTCTATGGAGTATCTCAACAAGTACAAGCCAAACCCTAATCTTAACCCTAGTCACCGGCCACCTAAATAAGAGAAAAAAACTAACACCCTGAACTAAACCTGGTTTATATTAATCGAATGTCGAATTACTGAAACTCTTTTAGCCCTAAACAAAAATCTCTAACTTTGTAATATAAAAGGAACAGCCATTAAAGAAATGTTAGCATCAGTAAAGTGTACAAAAGGTGAACACTATTCCCACCTGTTACCCAGTAACTTAAAACCTCTGTATGTTAAACATCAGAGAACACACCAACAACATTTGTTACATCAGAACTTCAAAGATTATTGTAATTTACCTCCAACTCTCAAAAATTAAAAATGTTTTCCCAAGTAAAAATGGTCTAACCTTGTCTTTATCTGGAGTTTTACACTTCTCTTCATTTGCCATGACCAAGTCTCCAGTAAATCTGGCCACTAGGGCGTACACCAACCGGGTCACTTCATTGGTGTGGGTTTTAACACTCACATAGAAAGGAAATGGCTGGATGGCATCGTCTGAAATCAATGGGGAGAAAATAAGGAAAATGTAAAGTGATGGCTAAGAGGTTTTCATGGCCATGACAACAAACACAAAACATGCAAATTGTAAAGTTACTATTTTAAAGAAATGTACAAACTAAAGTCATTGGACAATTGTGTAAACACCCTTGAAGGATCAACAGAACATTGAATAATTTTCTAGCCAATACAATACCAACTACTGTAGCGAAAACTTCACAAAAGGCATTATATAAGGACAGAATAGTTACACTTACTACAGTTGTTAGGTCACTAAAGCTTGTGACATAAGTTGTTAGGTAACTTACTAAAGCTTGTGACTACAGTTGTTAGGTCACTTACTAAAGCTTGTGACATAAGTTGTTAGGTAACTTACTAAAGCTTGTGACTACAGTTGTTAGGTCACTAAAGCTTGTGACAAAAGTTGTTAGGTCACTAAAGCTTGTGACATAAATTGTTAGGTCACTTACTTGAACTTGTGACTACAGTTGTTAGGTCACTAAAGCTTGTTACAAAAGTTGTTAGGTCACTTACTAAAGCTTGTGACATAAGTTGTTAGGTCACTTACTTAAGCTTTTTTCGTTCACAGTATCTATGGTCTCATGAAACAGCTCACAGTTGGGGCTGACCAGGAAACAGTACAGGAGGTGAGTGACCTGGAGGATCAAAATAGCTCTTGATATGAACATTGTAAAAGAATGTGTGGCATTTAACAAATAAAATTTAAAATAGAAATAAATCATAAGCATTTATTCCTTTTGTGTTTTAAATAAATAATATGAACAGATTTTTTTGCTGAATACGAAAGAAATTTTATCTTAGAAAATAATAATTACAGAAGATGAACAATGATAAAGGCCTTGGATTCAAAAAGAAATAACATCCTTTTAAGAATATGCATCAAATAAACAAAAACCAAACTAATAAATGTGATAACAGTAGTATGTAAATTAGTATGTAAATGTGAACTGACATACTACCAGACCAGATTAAAATCAACTGTTAATTAATCTAAAAAAAAACCAACGCATTACAACATTAGATAAGGATGTAAATTAAGCTGATCCTTAGTGAAATAGACTAGAAAAAGGCCTTACAAGAGAAGAATCTGCTGTTAAGTTCTGTCTGACTTCATCACTCAGGTTGTAGCCGGTGGCTGTGGTGTACAGATAACGAGCCAGTGTTGAGGACAAGTTCGTTATAAGTTCAGCCTGAGTGGTCACATAGTTGTACTTCATGGTCTCGTTAAGGCCACTGGGGTAATCCAGGGCATCAATCAGCTCTCCACTGTCCAGGTGACTGTTATAGAACCTGGGAAATAAAATGTTGTGGCATCGTCCAGAAAAGGTGTGATGGGCAATAATTGAAATGAATTGGTCTAGAAATGAATTGGTCTAGAAATGAATTGGTCTAGAAATGAATTGGTCTAGAAATGAATTAATATAGAAATAAATTGGTCCACAAAAGAGGTGACAAATAGTGAATGAAACTAATTAGTCCAAGTAATTCCCAATGGGGAGTTTAATTTTTTTTTAATCTTGTGTACTATTATTGAATTGTTATTATAAAATGTGCTTATTAGAATTATAACATTAGAGGGGAAAAAACTTTACGTTCCCTGCAAAAGAAGATTTCACTGATTGACCACAGGACAGTATCACTGACCACAGGAGGACAGTATCTCTGACCACAGGACAGTATCACTGACCACAGGACAGTACCACTGACCACAGGACAGTATCACTTACCACAGGACAGTACCACTGACCACAGGGCAGTACCACTGACCACAGGACAGTACCACTGACCACAGGACAGTACCACTGACCACAGGACAGTACCACTGACCACAGGACAGTATCACTGACCACAGGACAGTATCACTGACCACAGGACAGTATCACTGACCACAGGACAGTATCACTGACCACAGGACAGTACCACTGACCACAGGGCAGTACCACTGACCACAGGGCAGTATCACTGACCACAGGACAGTATCACTGACCACAGGACAGTATCACTGACCACAGGACAGTACCACTGACCACAGGACAGTACCACTTACTTGTTTTTGTACTCTTTACTGTGGTCAGTCAAGACGACCACTGGGATGTCTGATTTACGTTTCAGGAATCTCTGGGCAGAGGCTGGGGGCAGAGGCAGATCCTTATCTGCTTCACTCACACCAACATTTAACTCCTGGCCAAAATTCTGGAGCTGTTTTATCATTTTTGTAATCTGGGAGAGCAAAGAGCAAATCAAACATGTTTAAAAATGTAATACTGTTGTAAACAAATTTTTTTTCAGTATTGATGTCAGATGTTTATTCAAAACAATATAAATCAGTAATGCCCCTTGAACTGTTCACATGTACACACAACATAGAGTTGAGCTAATCACAGTAAAAGAAAATATCTCATAACAAAGGACTTAAGTATGGAAGCTGGATAGTCTAGCATGGGTTTATCTAGCCTACCTTGGTTCTAGACATATTAACCGAGCCTATTTTGGGACTAGACACCTCTATCCTAGCTTCGGTCTAAACTCCTCTATCCTAGAGTGGGTCTAAACTCCTCTAACCCAGCTTGGGCCCAGACACCTCTATCCTAGCTTGTCTACACTCTATCCTAGCTTGGGTCTAAACTCCTCTATCCTAGAGTGGGTCTAAACACTATCCTAGCTTGTCTAAACACCTCTATCCTAGCTTGGGTCTAAACACCTATACCCTAGCTTGGGTCTAAACACCTCTATCCTAGCTTGGACCCAGACACCTATATCTTAGCTTGAGTCTAAACACCTCTATCCTAGCTTGGGTCTAAACACCTCTATCCTAGAGTGGGTCTAAACACCTCTATCCTAGCTTGTCTAAACACCTCTATCCTAGCTTGGGGGTCTAGCCATCTATCATAGCTTGGGTCTAAACACCTCTATCCTTGGGCCTAGACACCTCTATCCTAGCTTAAGCCCAGACACCTGTGTCTACCCACAAGAAAACATTCACCTTATCCTCCAGTTTGGACCTGGAGAGAACATCAGTGTGTGCCCACAGGCTGCCACCATCACGGTAACCAACTTGGTTGATCTCCACTATCTGGTTGATGTGCTCTAGGGAGATGTTGCTGAGGTAGGTCTTGTCCTTGGACTCGGCCTGAGGGAAGACCCCTTGCTCCATGTCATAAACCACACGACTTGATCCAATGTAGTCAAAAGATTCCTAGAAATACAACTGACAGTTAACTTGGTGGTACAAGTTTCATTAGAGACTAACTAATTATCTAATTTAATTTACTCAGTAAACTGATGGAAAGGTGTCAGTTAACTTAGTGGTACAGGTTTCATTAGAGACTGACTAATTATCTGATTTAACTAACTCAGTGGAAAGATAATTAACTGGTGGAAGGGTGTCAGTTAACTTAGTGGTACAGGTATCATTAGAGACTAATTATCTGATATAATTAATTCAGGCAACTGGTGGAAAGGTCAATTAAAAATAGTGGCAGAGGCATTAAGAGATTAATTATCTGATTTAAATAATTCAGGCAACCAGAGAGGAGGGGTTAACATGGTTAAGTATCACCTTAGTAACTAAATGTCTGTTGGAAATGGTGCCACAGTAAACAAGGCTAATAATTGTATGTCTCATTAATTAATCAGTCAACTTTTAATGAACTTTCGTGTATTATTATTTTGCACTGTTTTTAAATCTATCTATATATTCAAATTTAATTTTGAACATGAAATTTTCATTGGTTTTTTTTTTATTTAAAAGCTTGCCAATTAAATAAAATCATTTGTATAAATAAATTTAAACTTTAACACAAAGCCCTTTCATCTATTTCCACTTGTAAAAGATTTGAACTTAGTTTCTTAACATAAGTGTTTGTGAAATTTTTTCTTTTAAATGATTGATTTAATCTAAAGCAGCAACCCAAAATTTAAGGAGTTCACAGAAACAAAAGCAGCACAAGAAACTTACCCCTTGAAAAAAGGTGAACATGATGTCTTTAGCATTTGTATTGTTTTCAATGTCATGTTTCATCTTCCATAAGGCCTCTATGGTAGACAGCATGGCCACTATCCCCACCACCGTAGTGTCGGCAGCGTAATACTCAAATTGGAAGAGGGACGCAGAGTCCAGCTGAAAGATAGTCAACTTTTTAAGTGGTAGCACCTAACAAATTGGGAAAGTTGGTCAACTTTTTAAATGGCTGCAACTAACAAATTGGAAGAGGGACGCAGAGTCCAGCTGAAAGTTGGTCAACTTTTTAAGTGGTAGCAACTAACAAATTGGGAAAGCTGGTCAACTTTTTAAGTCCAGCTGAAAATTGGTCAACTTTTTAAGTGGTAGCACCTAACAAATTGGGAAAATTGGTCAACTTTTTAAGTGATAGCACCTAACGAATTGGGAAAGTTGGTCAACTTTTTAAGTGGTAGCAACTAACAAATTGGGAAAGTTAGTCAACTTTTTAAGTGGTAGCAACCAACAAATTGGGAAAGCTAGTCAACTTATTAAGTGGCTGCAACCAACAAATTGAAAGAGGGACGCAAAGTCTAGCTGAAAGTTGGTCAACTTTTTAAGTGGCTGCAACTAACAAATTTACTTCTACTTCTACAGCGGCTTATGTTTACAGGGCATTTAAAGGGCCTGCTCAGCTCTAGTGTTTGACAGGCATTAGTTCAAATAAAACTTTAAGAAAACATTTTCACCAAAATTCTTCAAATAAAACTTAGAGAAAACAATTTCACTTAAATTCAAATAAGCCCATCTAGGCAATCATTTTAAATAAATTCATCAAATCAATTCTCTGAAAACTCATTTTACATAACTTTTTTAAACTTCAAATTTCTAGACAAATATTTCACATCATTTTCCATAATGTCCTTCAATCAGAGGTGCAAAAACACATTTTACATAAATTCTCGAGCCTCAAACATCTAGACAAGAATTTCACATAAATTCCTAAAACTCAAGCCACAAGACTTAACTCACCTTAGCAGCAACCATGATAACAGAATCAGGCTGCCTGGGTTCAGGGTGTACCAGGTGTTTCTTAACTCACCTTAGCAGCAACCATGATAACAAATCAGGCTGCCTGGGTCCAGGGTGGGCCACAGGTTTCTTAACTCACCTTAGCAGCAACCATGATAACAGAATCAGGCTGCCTGGATTCAGGGTGGGTCATGGGTTTCTTAACTCACCTTAGCGGCAACCATGATAACAGAATCAGGCTGCCTGGGTTCAGGGTGGGCCACAGGTTTCATGTTGACCACAACATTCTTGTCCCCCAGCTGGTCACAAAACACCTGCATCTCCGACAGACTGAGAACCACCCGGTCGGACCGGCGCAAGCAGGTCACAGAGTCAACAGCGGCTTCCATGCTGGACTTCATTTCCGCAGCGCAAACTGGATAACCTATAGTCTCGTTGATTGGCTGATTAAAGCGGTAAAAGCACTGAAACGAGAATAAGTTTAAATGTTAAACTTGTGATGCTCCATAAATATTTGCATACCTTTTATGTAGTTTAGGCAGTATTTTTTTTAATACCATGGTTTTTACTGTAAACAAACAACCTTGCTATTGTAATCAAGTAAATAGATACCACACTGAGGTATATTCAAATAATTGTATAAAAATATTGAATTGATTTTAAACCATCTATATGTATATAATTCTCTTCATAGAGACATTAGAAAACACCACCCAGCTTACCCACCACCCTCATCCCCACCTGTCAGGTGAGCTGTGGTTCAGCCCGAATGTTTACAATTGTAGAGCCGGGTTAGTGACGGCTATTAGGGGCAGATAATTTAGTATTAAACTATTTGAAACGAAGGGGATGTAACAATTTCTGATTGATCTTTTCTTTGTCTGTAAATGTAAATGGCTGCTTTCACTAGACGGGAGGGGGGGGGGGGGGGGGAAGGGAGGGTGGGAGGGGGTAGTGTTGAATTTACAAATTATGAATTGCTGATAAGCAGAAAATAAAACAACTAGATGGTGGCGTATACTATGTCGCGTTCAGCTCGTTTAAAATATTTTAACTATTACAAGAAAAATACAGTGACTGCTATAGGGATTAAATAGTGTAAACCTAAAGAAAAACATGTAAACAACACAGCAATCAACAATTGTAACTCCCTAAAAATTTACTTACATGTGAACATTTTTTCACACCCCATCTAAAAAAAAATGTCCATCCAGCAAAACTGTGCCTGCTGACTGTTATGAGAGTAGTCTTTGTTTGGGTACGAGAGTATTTACATTGTGGAAGTATAGGGTAGATAAGACTAAAAAATGTGAGATGTTTTGTGGAAAAAAAGAAGGAAGGGCTATGCAAGTTTTAGCTAGTCTTCATCTTGTTGTGGTAGAGTGTCATTTGGTCATCTAGGCCATGTGGGTACAAGAAATGTCCATTTTGTAATAAAGTCTTGTCTAGGTCGTACACCTGAAAGTTGTTCAGAAGGTAAGAAGTATTGTTTGGGTTGTTGATAGGAAAGTAGTTGTTGTATGTGTTTCATGCATCGATGTTTACATTTTATCTGGTATGAGCTGACCCCCGGCGTATTATACGCCGCAATTTAGTTGTTTTTTTCTACTTTTCAGTACTTCATAGTTAGTGAATTCAACACTACCCTCCATTCAACCCCACCACCCCCCCCCCCCCCCCCACGTAAGCAGCCTAGAGAGTGCGGTAGTAGCGGCATGCGTTTACGTGGTGTCTCGCATAGTCCCCATGAAGAGAATTATATATTTAGATGTGAGTTGAAGAGAATCCACATTGGATTATTCAAACTATTAAACAAGCAATGTAACAAAAGGACTTGATGTTAATCATTTACAGGTAACTGTGATGTAGATTATAAGATGTTCTGGTGGTGGAAGATTAATTAACAACTCAACACAGGAAGTGGTAGAAAGATAAGACCTGTCTCAGTGCTGACTTGTATAAGATCCATGCCACTCACCTGATTTAAGACAGCGTCCACATCACTGGGATCAGACAGGGCAAAGACTGGCAGACCAATGTCTGAGAAATGAAGGGATGTGCCTGCTTTGTTCCACTCCACCTTCTTGCAGCCCTGGTAGTCAGGATTGTCACTGTACAAACCTAAAATAAGAAATCAATCTTATACACGTTTGTTTTTCGTATTAGCTATATACACACATTTTGCTCATATCATCTAGATACAGTTTTTATATTAGCTATATTCACACTTTTACTTCATAATCTTTACAGTCTGCAACACAAACTTTTTATTAAACATCTTTTTTTCTACCCGCCCTTACAATACAAGGAGGCGGCCTGGCCTATCAGTAGAGCATTAGACTGCTAACCTAATAGTCTTGAGTTTGAATCCAGGTTCTAGTCAGTAGGACATCACTGAGTCCACCAGCTCTTATGGGTACTTAACTCACGTGAGGGAAAGTAATGGCACCTAGGCATAGTGCTGACCAAAATATTTCTTCATATGCCAAGGTCACAGAAACAGGTGAACTCTAATTCACTTGCCCCATGGACCGTCAGGTTTGAAAAGGGAACTTTTACACTATAAATATTGAACTGCTGCAAAATATCTTATTTTGTTAACATTTTGTTAACATTAAAATAAATGACTTACCATATCTATCGTTAGGACATTTGTCAACTTACCATATCTATCATTAGGACATTTGTCAACTCACCATATCTATCATTAGGACATTTGTCAACTCACCATATCTATCATTAGGACATTTGTCAACAGAAGAGAATCCTTCAGCAGGGTAAATAGCTTGACTGTCGTTACGTGTGTTGATCACCATAATGCCATTGACGCGCCCTGAGGTGTAGAGGCGTTTGATGTTTTCCCTGTTGAAAATTTCAAATAATTTTATTTGCCCATTGTTGATTGTCATGTGAAATGATTAAAGTGTAAGAACAATGAGACCTTTTGGTCAACAAAGCAGATCAGGTAAAACTGTCTTGACAAAGATGTGAAATTTTACATTTAGTCAGCGGACTAGAGATTGTCTGATGGGCTAGAGACAGGGGAAATATGATTTGAGACTTTCATACTTATGACTATAGAATTTTATATCATCTACCAAACATACAGTTTAACTGACACTGAACCTTTGATACCATATGGTTAACAGTGATCCTTTGATACCATAATTTTAACTAATACTGAACCTGTGATACCATAGGTTTCTTCTTCTCTTTTCTTCTTCGTTCTTAATTATTAGTGTTGAAGGGGATTGAGATTTATCTGCCAGTGGGTTTGAACTCGAGACTTTGTTCAAATTTATCAACCATGAGCTTTTTGCCGACTCGACCACGCCTCCAACACAATTAAGCGTTACGTGTCAACTGGTTATGCGCCATTGAGGCCATTGACTCCGATTTCAGCCTGCTTTTCTTTTTGGATTTGCTTCCATAGCCTTTGTCCAACCAAGAACAAACTACAAGGCAGCAGTTGTTTAATTTTGGAGTTGTCTCTCCTAGAAGAGTGGCTGTCCCCAGCTAATGAGCCTCATCTGCCCGAGGGCCATGAGCTTTACTGACTCGACCACGCCGACCCCTACATACAGTTTAACTGACAAGGAACATTTGATACCATATGGTTAACAGTGATACTTTGATACCATAATTTTAACTAATACTGAACCTGTGATACCATAGGTTTAACTGACACAGAACCTGTGATACCATAGGTTTAACAACCACTGAACCTTTGATACCATAGGTTTAACAACCACTGAACCTTTGATATCATAGGTTTAACTGACACTGAACCTTTGATACTATAGATTTAACAACCACAGAACCTTTGATACCATAGGTTTAACTGACAATGAACCTTTGATACCATAGGTTTAACTGACACTGAACCTTTAATGCTATAGGTTTAACTGACACCGAACCTTTGATACCATAGGTTTAACTGACACTGAACCTGTGATACCATAGGTTTAACTGACACTGAACCTTTGATACCATAGGTTTAACAACCACTGAACCTTTGATACCATAGGTTTAACTGACACTGAGCCTTTGATATCATAGGTTTAACTGACACTGAACCTTTGATACTATAGATTTAACAACCACAGAACCTTTGATACCATAGGTTTAACTGACAATGAACCTTTGATACCATAGGTTTAACTGACACTGAACCTGTGATACCATAGGTTTAACTGACTCTGAACCTGTGATACCATAGGTTTAACTTATACATGGACCATCTATTTATAACTCACCCAGTAAAATCCACAGAGTTCAACAAAGCAACATAAGGTGCATGCTGACCTTTTGACAATATCCAAGCAAAATCCTCCTTGGATTGGATGTAATGGATTGTTCCCACATTGCCTCTCCAATTAGCTGAGGAATTATGGAGAAAGATGGCCATAAAAACCACAAATGAACAAAAGTAATTATATTTTTAATTTGATTAAGGACTGTTCCCATATTAACTCTATAATGAGCTGAGAAAAAAATATAAAAGATTGATTCAACAACAATAGTTGATTAAAAAAAAGTTTGAAATGTAAAACAAAGGAGTGTTGCAGCAATTTTAATTAGTTAGGAGGAAAATTGATTTACATTATTAAAACAATCATTTATACACCTCTTCATTAATCTAGAGCAAAAATAATCTCCTCAGCTGCCCTTTTTAAGCATTTGAGTTATTAACAACATGTAATTAATACATTGGTACTAAAAAAAAGAGAAAAGTTTGTTTAGGTATAATAATTGACTATAATTTACGTTCCTATAACAAGCTCTATTTAAGCTCTATTTAAGATTTCATGAGTAACCAATGCTATTATTTATCTCTAGCTAAGTATTCATTCCTAGCAGACTCATAAAGCTGTGGACCCCCCCCCCCCCCCCCAACACACACTTTTAAACTATTTCAATCACTGATATTAAAAAGTGTATAACATATTACTAAATAGAACACAAAAAACTAAGTTTAAACATCTTCATCATCCAGTGTTTTAAACTATTAGCTTGAAATATACAAATATATGATAGCACTTACATGTGCATCCAACTTGGTGAGTGGCATTTAAGTTCCTAAAACAGGCACTCTGAGTCTTGAGATTGATGTAGATTTTCTTGTTTGTCCTCTTGCTCCACACTATGACATACAAACAATTCACAGGTGAGTTATCATGTAAAGTAAATCTTTATACATGTCAATACATGCAACAATCTTTTATAAAATGTTTACAAATTACTGCTGCTGTCCTACCCATCAAAATATTAGTGTAATTATAAAAACACTCAAGGGGTGAATGGCTCTACTGTAGCTAATCAAATTAGAAGGTTTTTATGTAAAAATGTTTCTGGCTTAAAAGGGAAAAGTAGTGCAGTAAAGTACCCTAGCAGACCTGAGAGTACATATTGGACAAAAGAAGTACAATTCAACTTTTTATTTAACTTTTTCTCTAACCTAACACATGAACGAGTAGGGTGATCAGCACTGTGTGCAACTAACTTAACTTTTGATGAGACAGAATTATTTAGCATAGAAAAGACAATTAACTCCAATGTCTAGAGTTTGGTTGATGAGCTAAAACCTTCGAGTGCCTCAAATCCACCCAGCTCTGGGGAGTACTTGAGTCAAGAGTAGGGAAAGTAAAATAAAAAATTTCTTTAAACAAAAATTTATATTTAATTTTTAAAGTATTGTGCATATAGCAAAATTTGTTTAGAATATTTTTAGACTCATCTCTATCACATATTGAGTTATTCTAGAACACACCCCCTCCCCCCCATGCACATAAACTACAATACAAAACAACTGCTTAAGTTACAAATACTTCATTACAGTAGTCAAACTTTGTCTTCGCTAGTTAATACATAAATGAGAAGAAATATCTTAGAAAATTTAAGACTAGCGATGTTTTCATCAGATGCAACCAAGCTCATTTACTTTAGCAGCCATCTTGTTTCAGTTTTTTTGGTAAACTTATAGTGGGAGATTCAGGGGAAGCCACTCTATTTTACAGAAGGCTACTGCTTATATAGCAAATCTTGCTTGCAAACACTGCCGTTTAAAGTTAATTTCTGGCCTATATTGATATACTTAGCCATTGATTTTGGTTTATGAAGGGACTACTCGGAAAAAGATTTTTCGCCCCAACGTCTCCACCTGGTCGGCAAAAGACAGTTCTGCGCATGCGCATTGACCTATGGCTAGGGTTAGCGCTAGGATTAGGGATATGGATAGTTTCCCTCCTTGGCGTATGCATATCTTTTTCCAGCTAGAATATAGGTAATCTATCGTTTTATGTGCGTAAAATTGGCCGAGGTAAGTAAAATGCGAAAAAGTTGCCTCATGGTTTAGGCTTTAATAGAAGTATGTTGTGATATATTTTTGTCAAATATTATAGATAACTGAATAATAAACCAAAATCAATGGATAAATATATCAATAGGGCCTATAGGTAAGAAATTAACTTTAAACAGTACATTTGCTATGTAAAAGCAGTCAACTGTAGTTAGAGTGGTTTCCCCTGAATCTCTAACTAATTTTATCAACAAAATAAAAACTTAAACAAAATGGCTGCTATAGTAAACGAGCTTGGTAGAATCTGATGAAAACATCGCTAGTTTTTATTTTATACTAAACGTTTTAATACAATTGTTTAAAAACAGGTACATTAATGAAACTTTTAAACATTGTTATAACTTTCAAAACATAAATCCTGCTAAAAAATGTGAAGTAATTACTAAAATTTAGCCTAATGAGTCACCTTTTTTTCACATTACTAGTCTGGGACGATTTTACGTACCTAAAACAATAGATTACCCAAATATATCACAATGTACTTCTATTAAAGCCTTAACAATAGCGTGTATTACGGCATCGTAATTTCTAAGGGCAACCATTTTGGAAATGGCGCTGACTTCCCTTTTCGCTTTTTGTCCCAGGCTTCCGTCACCGCCGCGCGTGAGTCTAAAAATAGACTAACGGCTTGTTCCAACCGGCATTTCGTTGACGCTCTCTGCCTTTCGGGTTTACTTGACATATTGGAAAATTTTTTGGCGGACGATATTTATTAATTTAGTTTTTCTTTCTTCGGAATATTGCTGTCAAAAATAGAGGTAATTTCATCATTTTTTTTCTATTTGAATTAGATTCCAGTTCTTTTTAAAATTTTGGTAGTTCGACAGAGTTTTGCAAATTTTCTTTAAATTAAGTCTGAAAACGGCTAATTTCCCACCAACAAGTCGTTTAAATGTACCTGCAAAGTCTGAATCGATAGCTTTGTAGCCGCCATTATTTTAAAAAGATTTTAAAAATATTGTATATTTAATAAGTTGGTAAAATCTTAGTTTAGCGTCGTAAATTCGGCCAAAACTAGTAATGTAGGAGAGAGTGCATTAATGAATATGTCATTAAATATGAGTATATTTTCGTATATTTTGATAAAATATTATAAATAATTGAATAATAGATCACCATTTATGGTTAAATCAATTTAAATATCCCGAAATTAATTTTTATCAACCCTGTTCGAGATAGTAAATTTGCTATTAAAAACAGCAGCCATCTTAAGAAAATGTTATTTAGAGTAGCTTCCCTTTCATTTCTATTCGTATGAAAATGTATTTAAATATGATTGTCTTGTTGTATAGTCCGTATTACAAAGCATTTTTTTTTAATTCTGCTCTTTAAAAACTGAATTTCCTAACAAACAACTTTATTAATTCTAGAAGCATTGTGAGATGCAGCTTGTATCCATGTTTTAAATCATGTTTTTTTTTTTACAAATGTTTATTTGATCTTACTATTACTAGACTCTTTCTATATAGTTTGCGTTTTTTCTTATTATTCGAATGTTCACTATTTTTATTTCAGGTTTTTCTTTTCATCAATTAGTGATTCTATCGTAACTTATGACATTTTTTACTTCTCTTTACCTTAATTAAACCCCAACCTCCGTCATATTTTTGTTGTCAATGTCACAACAAGTCATAAGGGGTCATCCATAAATGACGTCACACTCGTAGGGGGGAGGGGGTTCGGTAATTTTGTGACGATGTGTGATGAGGGGGAGGGGGGGGGGGGGGGGGGGGGGGAGTTTTCAGATGTTGCGACGTCACATGTTTGCATTATAAAAAAGCAATGTTAGAAAACTAATTTTAGACGTTATTTCGCGTTTTAGATAACTGTTTTAATAAATTGTAATAGTTTAGACAAGATTTTGGAAAAAAATATCGATGTTTTAAAAAAATTCAACTGCAATTTTGAGGGGGGTTGTAGGTTGAGGTGTGACGTCATTTTAGGGGGGGGTCTGGCTTTTTGTGAAGACGTGTGACGGAGGGGAGGGGGGAAGGTAAAAATCGTCAAAAAAGCGTGACGTCATTTATGGATGACCCCAATGAAAAAATTACGCTTCGCTCTGCCTTATCTAAGATCTCTAGCCTTAATTTTGACAACAATAAATGTTTGTCATCATTTATATATACAGAGAGACAAAATGTATTATCCACCAGCTTCCCTCGTAAAACATCACCTAAAATAATCAGCCACTCCACTCCTTAAGTGCGTGTTGTCATTATGGTCGATCGCAAGTCTCCACCCGCCAGACACATTTTGGTTATCCTTTGTTGTCAAAATGTCAACATCAAGTACCCAAGTGAGTGATATGGGGTTGTCCATAAATGATGTCACATATGATTTGCTACGGGAGTGAGTGAAGATTTGTGACGTCAACTCAGGCGGCTCCGCAATTTATGACGTGTCGGTCTCATGGAAGGAGGTGAACGGGGAAAAATACCTAGGTGGTTGATGGAGAACCTCTATAATGCTTTGTTCAATCAAAATAACGATAAATAAGCATTAGTATACGTATACCTTGCTTAAAACGAATCATCACAAATGTTGCAAGCCTGCTAGTTTAAGACATTTGGCAAAACGGCCTTAACTTAACTCATTATCCCCGTCAAAAAGGCTTGCCACCAAATGCCTGCCGACGAATAAGCCGCGTCTAATGCGGGGCGTTAGGAATACGGTCATTAGCATGGGCCGCATTAGAGCACCAGTAGGCTATCGCGCTTTGTAAGATGACGTAAATACTTAAATTCAATTTCGCTAAACTGCGCGAAAATTTAGTAATATTCCATCGTTTGAGGACATTTATTTTCTTGGACTTAAATTGAAATATCATGTTGACTGTCTGGCTCTTAATTTCCGAATATCACTTTTAATGTATCAAGATTCAGAACTATAATTTACTTTAATATAAGTGTCTTTTTATCGTTTAGTGTGCTTTTTATAAAGCGCAGAGCAGCTTCAAAATCGGACGGCCATCATGTTTTCAACAAGCTTCTTTTGGAGCTTAATATGGGTAGTCTAGTTCTATACGGTGAGAGCTTAATACCTTTTTAAAGGGCCGAATGTCTCAAGACAGCAAGCTTGCAGAAATAACTAGGACGTTTAAATGGACGAGTGATAGGTGTGTTAGGGGCTGTTTAATGAACATCAACTTATGTAATCAAATTAAACGTCGCATAAGCCTCAAAAAGGCAGTGCTTGTTGTTTTTTTTTAAATATAAAATTAGCCTAACGGTCGGCGGGTACCGGTACATGACGTCACGTGCGAGCGTTAACTCGGTGACGATGTACTAAGTGGGGGAAGAAAAAGGTGGGGTTCAAGAAATGCGACTCAGCAAGCTTTTTACATTTCTTGACCCTTCTTAATAGTTCTATCGTTCCCACTGAGAAAATGGATCACCAATGAATGACGCGTCATACTTCTACAGCTGGTCTTTCTCCCACAACCATCCCCTGTTTTCACGAGAAAAAAAAAACCTGACCCGTCTCCAAAATCACATCGCTGAGTTCTACTCAACCTCTCCCCACCACAAATCACAATTTCTATCTGAAACAATATGTTCATATGTTTGTTCTGTAATAATGCACGCTGTCATTACTATCTTAAGAGCGACGTCATTCATGAGCGATCTCATATTGATTTGATTACTGCAAATAAAGTGTTCAAAAGTTCGACCTCCCAACAATTGTTGTGGTCTTGGATGCACACTATTAAGTCTGAAAAGGTCTATTAGTCATTAACCATGTCAACTATATTGAAAAAGAAAAAATTACTATACAGGGGGGTCATCCATAAATGACGTCACGCTTTTTTGGACGATTTTTACCTCCCCCCTCCCCTCCATCACACGTCGTCACAAAAAGCCAGACCCCCCCCCTAAAATGACGTCACACCTCAGCCTACAACCTCCCTAAAATTGCAGTTGAATTTTTTTTAAACAGCTATATTTTTCCCAAAATCTTGTCTGAACTCTGTCAAAATAGAGTATTTTAATCAATTGTTACTACAATGTATTAAAACAGTTTTCTAAAACGCAAAATAACGTCTAAAATTCGTTTTCTAACATTGCTTTTTTATAATGCAAAAGTGTGACGTGGCACCATCTGAACCCCCCCCCCCTCCCTCCTCCTCATCACACACCGTCACAAAATTACGGACCCCCCTTCCCCCCTACGAGTGTGAAGTCATTTATTGGCGACCCCCAGGCATATATTAAAACAATACAAAACAATCATATTAAACCACAAAATCAACACAAAAGACATGCGAATAGACTATTTTTCAAGGGAAACTACTCTATTATTGTTTTTGAAACATGGCCGCTGCTTGTATTTACTCATTGTTGTCTCGAACGGGGTAGTTTAAAGTTTATTCCAGGATATTTATGACTGGTTTGGTCTTGGATTGTGATTTGTTATTCAATTATCTGTTATATTATGTAAAATATGACATAAATATGGCCAAATGAAAGAAATATTCATTAGTTACCTTCATCACTCATTACTAGCTACGTTGGAATTTACGACGCTAAACTAAGATTTTACCAATAAGTTTTTTAAAAATAGCATTATTAAAAAAAACTATTTTACGAAAAAAAGTAATAAGGTTTAATAGTGTCATTAGGTAGATTTAGATCTAGAATCTAGATCTAGCTAGACTAGACCTAGAATTTCTAGATCTAGATTATTATTTATATCATCTAGATCTAGATCTAGTCTAGATCTAGAAATCTAAATCCAGATCTACTCTAGAGATCTAGAGATTCTATCATTCTAATCTAGATCTAGAGTCTAGTCTAGATTCTTAGAATTAGATCTAGATTAGATCCAGATGATCGTCAAGCTAGACTCTAGACTAGATCACTACGAGAGGCTAGATCACTAGATCTAGATTCTAGATCAATTTAATTTGAATTTATGAAACCTAGAAATAGAATCTCTAGATTTAATAATAGATCTAGATTCTAGATGATGTAGATTCTTTATTCTATACATATTCTATCCTATAGTATAGTACAATTAAGTATAAGCCTAATCTAAATTATTTTAGAAGATCTAGATCTCTATTAAAAAATTAATCTAATTTTCTAGATATAGACTCTAGATTCTAGAATCTCTAATCTACTTTTTTTTTTCAGTCTGTGGTCTTGCAGTGCTTTGATAGAAATCTGAGTGAGAAATCATTCAGCCATCGGAATCACGGTTAGTCTTTCTGATAAGTGACAGTACTTTAAGTGATCATAATTATTTACCTAATTATTAATTATAGACTACTTTTAATTATAGATATACCTATTTAGTGTTAAGTAATTAAATCTAGATCTAGTTCTAACTTACCTCTACTCTAAACTCTAAACAATAGTAACTTTTTACTAGACTCACAATTTTAAAAACAAACGGTTTTTTTTTTTGTGTGAAATAAACCTAATAGGCCTAGTCTATTTATTTTAAAATAAACCTTATGCCTAGATATCTATATCTAAATTTTCCAAATGCATTTTCAGAAGTTCGAATGAGGAGATGGAGATGGCTGGGCCATGTCCTACGCAAGAGCAAAAGATGACTCCCCCAACATGGCACTGGAAAACGAAAGAGGGGAAGACCACTGGGAACATGGAGGAGAGAGATGGAAGAAGAAGTGCAAGCTGCTGGCAAGACTTGGCATGAACTAAAGTGGCTCGCCCAGGACAGAGTGGAATGGCAGGGATTTGTTGCTGCCCTATACTCCACAGGGAGTGATGAGGATTAAGTAAGTAATTTGTAATAGACTACTAATGTAACAGACTTTTTTCTAACACTAATTGTTTATTTTAGTATACTAAGTCATGACTTGATTCATCAACTTACAGCTATAAAATACAGTTGCACAGAACTTCCTTTATAATTCATATTTTTCTACAATAAGTAAACTAAGAAAAGATACTAAATCATTGCAGAGAAAGCAGACACAGATCCAGTGTTGGAAGAGGAAGTATGTTACATAAAAGAAAAAAAAACAACAGATGTCAAAGCAGGTGTTGGCTGGTGCAGAAACAGCATGAAAGGGTAAGTTATTGATGATTTCAAACATAAAATATGCTAAATTGCAGGTTAAGTTTCAAAGAACAACTGGACATCTTCAGCAAGAGAATTGAGAACCAAGATTGATAGTGTTAAATGGGAGATGGATTTGCTGACAATGACAGAGTATTGAAGGAGATAGATGATGCTTTAAGAGGAGAAAGGGTCAAGATCTCAGTAAAGAATGACATTGTTCATGCAGAGAATCTCAAACTGATTGAGGAGTTTGACAGGGTCATCGACACAAAACCAGTTACAGCACAAAATAGACACAGACATTCAATCTCGAATAAAGCAGATGAAGAAAAAGTTGGAAGCTATGGAACGCAGAGATACTGAAAATTCCATCTATGATGTGTTGTCTGGATCGAATGTCTCAGTAAACCATCCCCTATTTTGTGGTGTTGACAGAAGCGGAAACCCTCTTTGTCAAGAATAGTGGGTGGTAAAGACCTGGTTGTTGTCCAGCTGACTGACAAGTGGGAGCTAGATGATCAGAAAGTGCATCGCTATTATGTGAGGATTATTAACAGAGTACTAGCTAAAAAGAACAAGTCTGTTGTCTACACTGTATGCTACTGGGCACCGGATGAGGATGAAGCTGAGGACTTTTGCCTACCTGCTGAATCACTAATAGCTGACTAGATTAGTAGTGATCTCTGCTTTACATCCTAATCTGCTGTTAATCCTTGGACAGCATGATTATTAAAAATTTGAGCTTTAAAAAATAATTAATGTTTTATTTTAAATTTGCTTTGTTCCTTTGTTATATATTTTTATGTTTACAGTTACATGCAATGATTGCAATATTTATGTCTTTACAATATGTATATAATTTCTATTTTTTCAAAAGTGCGCTAAATTTTTTGTTAAAAAATAAAGGTTGGTATGTAATGACATGGTATTATGTTTTTAATCTTTTTTTTTTTATATTTTACTTATGGTATTCTAATTTGATACACAGTATAGTGTAAACAAATCAAATAACTTTTTTTTTTCTTTGCAGATTTTTGTATCTTTCCTGGACTGATGACTTTCATTCAACCTGATCATTTTTTAATTTGCATCAACTAAAACTTGTTATATAAATCACTTTGTTGTACTCACACCTTAAACTTAAACCCATTATTACTTTGTTCTTTTCATTGATAATTGAAATTTATATGATTGCATCTAAATCTAATAAATAAATATTTTTTGGAAAGCAAACCATTTTGGTTCTTTTTATTTTTATCTTTTGTTTTAATTTGAAACCAGGTCTTGTATAAGAAATTATACTGGTGGATCTGTCAGAGTAACACCATGTTTGCACTTACCACATGAATACTATACATGTCTAGAAAAAAACAACTTGCAATGAGTAAGCCTTCATATACATGTTCTGATAAAATAAGCTTATGCTGAAGTTTTTTCTCTAGACTTGCGCAATTCACAGTGCAACAACAGTTATTGGAAGTAAGCAGTCAATAAATAAATATATTTATTAGACACCAAATTACATATTAAATATTTAGAATGAATAAATAATCATAGTGAGAGATAATGGTTCCATTAATTAGTATCACTAGCTTAACTGATGAATTTTTATAACTTACTATAATGTGTTCAAGCAAGGTTAATAATATTGATAATCTATAGGCCTAACTATAAGAAGCAGCTGAATACCTTAGTAGAGGGCCTATATAAACTATATTATAACATTTTCACTATTTTAGACAATGGTATTGGTATGAAATTGTTGGTCATGTAGGGCCTTACACAAATGTTAAAATCTAATAATAATAAAAAAATATTTTGCTACTACTACATGGTGGTTGTAATTCAAGTTTTCAGTAGGCCTATGCCTAATAATTTATTCAAATATTAATAGGCCTAGTTGTGTATAGTAAATATAATTTTGATAAGTCTAACTCATAATAAAATACTACATTAACAATTTATAGTAAAATGACGAAAAGTCCGAAAATATAATTTGACGCGTATGACGTCATCAAGTTGTGTACTACCAATATCGGAGACACTTTTTTTTTTAATGTAAGAGGAAAAATAATGGTGGCAGGTTAATCCAAATTTTTTATAAACACAAAAATTTTAAAATCGAAATAGGCTAAATAAACTTTTGCTAGACACACACAGAGTATAAAAAGTAGTTTCAGTAAAAAATTACGCGTCGATCGGTATCTTTTCCTCCCGAAAATAACGAATTTTTCAATTTTCGAAATACACGCTATTAACAATGAGGCAACTTTTTCGCACATTACTAGCCTCGGCCAATTTTACGCACCTAAAAAAAAACAATAGATTAGCTAGCACTTAGCGACTTAGCAGCCTACACTACCTAATACCTAATAATTTACTAATTTTTTTATTAGGCCGCTGCTGAAGTTTGACCCTAATTATTTTTAGCTCAGGCTAGAAAATTACGCTGTGTAGTTAAAATATAGATTCTAGACAAAGTATAAAATTTCATTGATGATTTTTACCTGTTGTCAAATGAAAACTGAGAAATGTAATACAAATGAAGAAAAAGTATTGTTTCTTCCTTGAGTCGGCCATTTTCTTGTAAGTATTTTAAAAATCTAACCGGAAAAAATATAAACAATAAACATTAGTTTAAAATGTAAAACAAATGTAGACTTTGGTAAACGTTTCACGTGATGTGTCAGCTTAAACGTTTATTACTTTATTCCATTTTTAAAACATTTTTTTAACAAATTACTTTCATTTTGTTTTGTTTAAAAAAGAAAAAGAAACAAGGGCTGGGAATTCCCGATTTTATTTATAGGTTGGGAATTCTCAAATGTTTATTTTTATATCATTGCTTTTATAAATAGACAGTTCAACTGCGTACTTTATAGGCTTGTTGTAACGGGAAAGGCCTGGTATATCTACATGGCATTGATTCAATGCATCTTTTCCCGTTGCTTTACATAGAATCTGGATCTATATATCTAGATTCGTTTTTACCTACATCTACATTTCTCACACGTAATTTAGTAATCATTCCAGGATTTTAAGTGGTAGGTTAGGCCTATATACTAATATAGTTATATATTATAATATATTATATAATATAAGTTATGTATATTTCTTCTTATTTTTTGGGATTATTTTTGTAATGCCTGTTTTATAGTCGCTTAGCTTAGGCCGGCTTAGGCTCAATTATTAAAATTAATACTACTTAGGCCTATACTATAGATAATAGTATAGTCTTAATAGCAGTAATTAATAATTAATTCCTCTGGGTAACTCTAGGGCCTAGATCTATTTACTATTTATATTTGTTTGAAATTAAAAGACTGAGGTAAAACTTATTTAATTTTCTATGTTGAATTTTGTTTAAAATTTATAGGCTTTTTACAAAATTAACTTTAAAAAAAAATTAACTACAGTTTTAAAAAATGTGTAAAATGTGGATTTCTAGATCTAATGTATTAATTTATTCATGTCCCGGGTGTGTGTCTATATCACTCATCATTTCTACTAGAAATTTTCTAGGCATACTCATACTGGCTATTACAATTCTAGAGTTGATGAGTAGGCCTATCAAATAGATCTAGAATCTAGGTCTTTCTTTTATTATGTCACTAACTTAACTAACTAGATTACTAGATCTATAGCCAAAATTAATTTCTATAATAAAATATAGATCTAGTTTAATATAGTAGACTTATTTAATATTTGGCATAGATCTAGTATTATTTATCAATCTATCTTATAATAATTAATTAAAACATCATCAGAGTTTGTTCCCTTTGGCTTAATTTTAAATTTAAAACTGGGGATTATCGTCTTTGTTCAAGGGTCTGTTTGGTTGTACTATAGGCCTACAAATAACAACAGTCTTCTTGGTTGGACTAGGCCGACCAGCCTAATGGCATTCTTCGTGTAAACAATCTAAAGTTAATTGACTTGTCATTTAAACTAGACATTTCCTTCAGCGACTTCCTGTACCTAGTTTATCATGTAACTTCAAACCAACGGAGCACTGTAAAAACAAAAAGTAGATCTAGAATAAATCTTTTTTTTAAAAAAGGGTGCGGTAACTCTAGATCTAGTGAGTTAGATCTAGAATCTAGATCTAGTTGGCTCCTGACTCTTTTATACTAGTATAGAATCTAGATAGTCTAGATTTACATCGTCATTACCTAGATCTAGATTATCTAGATTCCAGATAATCTAGATTCTACATATTACTACATAAATTTCATGAATTTTAAACTTTTTTGAGCGCTAATAAGTAATAAGTGAAAATAGTGAAATGCAAGTTTGTTTATTTTCAAAAATATGGATCTAATTTAATTAGGCCTATTAATTAAATATTCTAATTAGGCCAAACTAAATTTTTAAAATAGACCTAGATCTAGAATTTAGATCCTATAATTTTAAATTTTTAATACATAGACTCTCTATGATTAATAATAATAATTTTAACAAGATGATATTGAATTGATAGAAGAATAAATAGATTGCGTCATAACGGTCATAGTGACATAAATTATGATAAATAGCCTAACTAAGCATAGGCTATCGTCATGTTATTTTAAAACTAGATTCTACTGCAAATACACTAGATTTCTACTACGTCTAGTTTATCTAGATCTAGTTCTATTAAACATGTTAAGTTAAAGTGTTAAAGCATGGACTGTTTTAAAATAATTTAAAACTGGTTCGCAAGAGTTTTTTTTTTTTTTTTTTTTGCTTTAGTTTAGGCCTAAAAAGAAAGTAGATCTGGCAGCACTAGTTCTAGATCTAGTAGTAAGTTGGCTTAGCCTAAAACCAGACCAGCTGTTTGTACTTGAATTGCCGGTTGGCCTACTATTATAAGTTAGCTATGAATTTAGCCTAGCCTAGCTCACTAGCTACATTATTTAGCCTAAATATTTCTGTTTTTATAAAGCTATGCAGCGGGCTAATTAAATCTTTAATGTTGATGTGATTATTACTGAGAGCTATGTTGATCTCTCATTAAGTAATGAAGCGTACTAATAAGGGTCGGGATGTTCAGTATCATACTACTATCATTACATTGAATGAATGTTATTGCTGCTGATTAGGCTAGCAAGTAATTCAAATGAGTTAGTTAACTCTACTAAACTTCCTAACTATAAATATTAAATAAAGGAATTCTACTATTAGGCCTATGGCCTAACTATTACTTAATTATATATAGTATTAAATAGATCTATATAGGCCTGTAGTATATTGTTGTAGTGTCAGACTAGTTAGTAGATCTGTACTGTTAGTATTAAATTTAGAATTCACTGCCTATTTCTTGTAGGCCTACTATACTACTATAGGCCTATTTATTATTTTATTTAGGCCTACTAGTCTAGATTACTAAGATTAGTACCAGGCTCTGCATTAAATTACATAATACTCTGGCCTATAGTTATGTTAACCTAGTTAAAATATTTACTATTGTATTGTTGGTATAGACTATAGGGGCACCCATTAATGTCACTTTTTAAAAAAAAAATTTGATGATTAATTCCCCACTGTTGCACATCATCACAAGCAGCCACCCCCCCCCCCTAAATTGACATCTCAGCCTACAACCCCTCCCCTTTCTCAAAATTTCAGTTTTTGGTATAGCAAAAAAAGCTGCTAAAATTCAGCTTTTAACATTACTTTTTAAAAATGTAATAGTGTGTATTCACAGTTTTTAACCCCCCCCCCCCTCATCACACATCACACAAAAAAACCCAACCCCCACCCCCTTTCCCTAGGATTGTAACATTATTTATGGAAACCCCTATGTTGGAATGTTATAACGACTGACAATTTTCCCTTCAGTTATTCAAATCTTACATACAATCCGGGTCTTTTCCCCACACCACAAAGATCTACACGCGCCACAAAGATCTAGTAAAAAAAGATCATTAAAACTTGTCTTTACTTCACTAGTAGAACTAGATCTAATATTCTATAAAATACAAAATATAAAACCAAACATTTTTTTATTTCAGTAAACAGACTTTTTAAATAAACTAGGCTACAGGAAGTATTTGATCATCCAAGAACAAAGTATTTGGATTCACTGTATGGCAGTAGTTTTATGTGAAGATTTTTTTAATTGACAGAAATCCTCTGCAGCCTTTAGACCCCACTGCTTTTTCAAGTATTCCTGGTATGTTACATTAGCATATTATAATACTAATACCTCCAAAGTCCCTCCTATAAACTCGTATTACTATTTTAAAAAAAAAGTAAAGTTCCCTTCTAAACCTGATGATCTACGGGACAAGTGAAGTAGAGTTCACTTGTTTCTGTGACCTCGGCATATGAAGGGATAGTGTGGTATGCACAATGCCCAGCCGTCTTTACTTACCCTAACTTATGTTAGGTACTCATCAGAGCAGGGTGGACTCAGGGACGGTCTACTGACTTGGACCCTGATTCGAACTCGAGACTTATGGGTTCACAGTCCAGGTCTCTACCGCTAGGCCACTCCATCCCATATTACTATTTAGGCTTCCTTTATGATAATTTTTTACAACAAATTTTTTTTCTGATTATAATTTGCAAGTATCCATACTTTAAAATCGTTGAGTAAAAAATGCAGTAGACTAAAGTCTAAAGAACCATTCAAAGCTTATGTTAATTGTACAGTTGATTGCCAATGATAGCAATATTGCTAACAATGTATTTTTTTCTACAGTAATACCAAGTTGTTGAAATGGCTGAAGATAATGTACAATACGGTAAGTAAACTTAAAACATTTTTTATAAATTTATTTTTTTACTTAGTATTTAAGGCAGATCAAGTGTATACACTTCACTTAACTAGGTCAGCACATTTCTTGCGTAGAGTAGAAAAAAAAATCAATTTTTTAATGAGGATCCAACAATCAAAATACCTGCAGCATAGCTCTTTTAGAAAGAAAAAACAACAAGATTAACCATAGTTTATCTGGCCAGTGCTAAACTAAAATATAGTCTGAATGGCTTAAGGGGAAATCAAGGTATGAGTTGGGCTTGAACCCATACTTGTTTGAGTTATAAACTTAAGAGTCCAGGACACTTATTTGTTTTTCTCTACTTCACTAAGCCATATCCACTTTTCTTGTTCATTCATGATACAAGTTATTGATTCATCTTTATGAAATGTATTTACCCTAAAACCCATTTTTTTTCTGGTTTTCAGAAGCTGCTCCTGATGTTGAAATCTTTTTGGAGCTGTGGAGTGGGGGCACCCACATTGACACAATTGAGGCTAACATCAATATAAGCAGGACTGTCAGAGAGGTACCCACAGTTTATTCCTTAATCTCAGTACATTGTGAACAGATAGCACAAATATAATAGACCATAAATCTAGGCTGATTCAGAGCTTTTTGTATGGTTGTGCTGAATGAGAATGCTTTTACACACAACTCATCTCTTGGGGAAATACCCACACTATATAATATCCCTTAATCTCAGTACTTTGTGAACACATAGCACAAATATAATAGACCATAAATCCTGACTCAGATTCAGGGCATTTTGTATGCTTGTGCTGAATGAGAATGCTTTTATACACAACTCATCTCTTGGGGAAATACCCACACTATACTCTATCCCTTATTCTCAATACATTGAAAACCATAATATACTGTAATAAATCCTGGATCTTATTCAGAGCATTTTGTATGATTGTGCTTATTGATTATTTATACAACTCATCACATGGGAAAGTAGGGGAGGACAGACGCTTTGTTCTTGAAAAAAGTAGGGGCTCTATGCAAACATTCTTTAGTGGTGGGTTGTATGATTGAAGGGTGCTAACTAGAATTAACATGCTTAATTAGCATAAAACCTTTAAATTTACCTATATTTTAGCCATGTCTTTTTATATACAAGTAGAAAATAAATAAACAAAACTGTCAAAATTCAACTCCTTAAATATTGATTTAATTTTAAAAGCCCACAGTATTTTGTGTGTTAGGCAATAGAGCACTTGAGTTCAAATTAGCGTGAGACAGTTTAGTCTAAGCGTTAGATCTTTTGAAATCCCTTGAATCCACTCGGCTCTCGTGAGTGCCTTACAAATGTCAGAGAGAGTAAATAATAGTGGGGAATAGTACTGGTCACATAATCTTATCAATATATGTAGGGGAATTTAAATTTAATACCATCTACGTTATCGATAATCAGGCACTACTAGAGAATTTCAGTTAAGGGTAACCCTAACCAATGTTCCCTCTAAGAGGAAGAAGCTGATGTGCAATGTGTATTTTGTGTGCACTGTGTTCTTAAAGTCTTATACATGGAAATATTATGTATTTTACAAAATGACTGCAAGGCCAGACACTGCGCAGCTTAGAGTGAACACTAACCTTAACTATCTCATCTTTTTTCAGCTGAAACAGTCTTTAGAAAAGCCCCTTGGGATTGACCATAGCAATATTCAAGTGTGGAAAGGTGAAGTCCAGATGCAGGACAACCACCAAATCATGGATTACGAAGTCACAGCTGATGACACTTTAAAAATTAAAGACACCACGCCGACAAATATTTGATGGCAGATGATTGGGACGTGTGTAAATATTTCTCAGGCTGAGTCACTCTATGATGCATTTTGTGTGTGTATGCTGGTTCTGTGGTATAGATTGTTCTGAAGAGTGTAAATAATTTTAATGGGGGCTTTATACTTCTGAAGCTAATTCTAAGGTCATCCTATCCATTTCACTTTTTAAATATTTTAAAAATGTTTTCAAAGGAGTCATTATTTTTTATTAATGTACTCATGTAACACACTCCCCCTCCCCCAGTTTTAACTGCTAATTGAGAGTTATGTTAACTTTAAAATTGTAACTTGTCCTCAAAGTATTAGATCTGTGCTCTAGTCATTGGGGAATATCCAAAGTGAACAAAAATGTATAGGGAATTACCTATGGTCTTATTAGGTAAATTTGTGAGTTTATTAGTTTGAATAACTGGATGTGGAGTTGTTTGTTACAGGACAGGTATGAGGAACTTACAACAGGGATTGGCTTTACTATAAATATAAATTACATAAGATTCTATTTATAGAAAGATAATCCAATAAAGGTGTTTGGGTTTGTTTTTTTTTTACAGAAAAGGGCAATGTTGAAAAAAATATTTTTATAGCATCTTGCTTATTATTTTTATGCAGGGTATTAGTGCCATATATTTTTAAAAGTCAGTAAATTGATCAGAATGATTTGATTATGTACACGATTTTGTACACGTCACTTTTTTTTTTGGTTAAAATATTCTTTTTAAAAATGTTTATATTATCTTGTGAATACTCATTACCTTAATGCACAGTTACTTGTATGTATTAAAGAAGTTCAAGTAATATTTTTAAAAGTAAGATTTAAGAACTTAAAAAAGTAACAGAACAATAAATCATGGTCATTGTCACGTCTAACAGGAAATATAGAAGTAAATGTCAGATTATGATGAAGCAATGAAGAAATAATTTTTAACAATTAATGCAATTTCTAATACTTATTTATAGACATGTTTATGTAAAATGAATTTTTTTTAATTGGACTTTTTTTTTTTTGGTGCTTACTGTCACAACAATAAATAGGCTATAAACTGAGTTCTTGATCAGGGTGTGTGGTTATCCCCCTTTTGATACAACTTAAAACTTGATGACCTATTATTTCACACTAAACTTCATTTTGTGATTACTAATGAAACTGTTATTTTTTAGCTTAGATTTTAGTTTAACCAGAACTGAAACTCTGGTACATTTTGTACTGAGTTGGATGTTGTTTAATGGGATTCATCATGCATGTCGTTATTTAGATAGCTTAATTGTAAATACTTCTAGCTGATTAGCTGTATGTATAACATGGGAGAACCTTTTACGCTGTGAACTGCCAAAATTTGTGCCTTTTTTATGTGGACGAACACAGTGGTATATATCATGACAAAATAGCATTTACAATTGTTTGTAACAAGAAGATAGAGTTGTGTTATAGGAGAAACCTTTGGTGCAGCAGAGTTGGCCAAAGAAAATCCTAGCTGGCAACAAGTTTTGTCCAGTCATTTAAATTGTGCTGTCCCCTGGCCATTCATGTAAGGGGGGGCTGACTCCTCAAGATTATGTTTGAGTAAAGAAATGGAACATTAAAGTTTAATCGTAAGATTTTTTCTACAAATAGTCACACTTGAAGGTTTGTGAGTCCGCCATTTCCCCCCCCCCCCCCCCCTCGATAAAATAGAAGGGTGGCGTAGTTGAGGTACTTTTGGCTTACTATTCTTTTGTGTATGGTGGATAGAAGTCTCAGACTTTTTTAAAAAACTAGATATTGCGCAAATGGATTTATGTCTGGCTTTTAGGCGAATTGGTTGATTTTTTTTTTATTATTTCACTGATATTATATTTTATTTACAAGAGCTGATTTTTATTTCATTTGGACACATTTTTCTAGCCTTCTAAAACAAACTTTACAAACTTGGCAATGCTAGCATGTTCTTTTTGAAATAAAACCATTCAGGCTAGTCTACAAAACTTTGATGTGAATTGTTTGTTTTGGATTAGTTTTGTTTTCCATTGCTTACATTGTTAAATCACATGGTACAACACATTGTGGAAACATGGTGGATTTTCAAAGAAGGAAAATCTTTGAGATTATTTGTCAATTTCCATTCTTTTTTTTTTAGAACTGAACATTTAATCATATAC
Source organism: Physella acuta (assembly GCF_028476545.2). NCBI lineage: Eukaryota > Metazoa > Mollusca > Gastropoda > Physidae > Physella > Physella acuta. The sequence goes on along the minus strand of NW_026732861.1, from coordinate 178,013 downwards.
AAAATAAACAGTATTATTTGGTGACTAGACACTTTAAGTGGTGAACAATTAACCATTATTAAAAAAAGAAAACGATAAAAATATTTGATAAAGAAATATTTTACAACCTTGAAAAATCTATCCAGAAATAGAAATTAATAGTACTATAATTAAGGTTTACACCTTTTTAGCGTCTCCAGATTCACATTTTGAAAAGTTATTCAGATGAAAATTCATCCTCTTCGTCCAAACTTTCATCCTTGATGTCTAGACTCTCCTCGCAGTCATCTTTAACCAAGCCCCTCTGCAGCATGTTGGTGTTGGCTGCCACTATGGCCTTCTCTAGCTCCACCTCATCGTCCATCAGCACGCCCTCCCACCTGTCACCCCTCTGCCGGTGTAACTTGACGTGATGCCTCAGCCCAGACCTCCTTAGCAACTTGTCACAAAGCTTACACTTGAAATACTGGGACTTCTCCTTCAGTTCTTCCCCTTTCTTGTTGTCATGGCAGCGCTCTATGTGCTTGCGGACTAAAATTTTACGAGTGAAGCCCCGCCCACATATGTGACAGACGTGCGGACGCAGCTGGTCGTGCTGGGATTTGGTGTGGCGGGTCAGGGAGCCTTTCTCAGTGAACGAGAGACCGCAGATGGTACACTTGTGGTTTCTCACACCTGAGTGGGATAACTGGTGGGGGAAAAGGAAAAATGTCACATAAAGGATTGATTAAACTACATACAAAAAAGGGACAGTGGTATGTAGAGTATATGAATATATGCTTATGTCAGCTGAACATTACAGCAGTAAGACAATTTTTTGCACTGGCCACAAAAATGGATAAGCTCTACTTCACCTGCCAATTACCCTCATGCCTTAATGGGGTTATTTTATGCCAAGCAAGTGCCCAATTTTACATAATGTGGTCATTTCACACCATGATAACGTTCCTAAAACTTTTATCATGTGGACATAAGCAAGTAAGTTTTATAACAGGATAATAAACATTCAAGCGCTACCTTTTTTTAACAAGTGCTATTAATTATGGATATAAAATTAGATTAAATTATCTTCTTCTTTATTCCTAATGTTACATGCCAACACTATGGTGTTGACTCCAATTTCAACCTGCTTTTCTTTTTGGATCTGCTTCCATAGCCTTTGTCCAACCAAGAACAAACTAGAAGACAGCAGTTGTTTGATTTTTGAGTTGTCTCTCCTAGAAGAGTTGCTGTCCCCAGCTATTGAGGCCTCATCTGCCTGGGGGTTCAAACTGTGACTTTTTGGTTTAGCTTAAAATTATCAGAACTTTCAATTTTGGTTTTGAAACTCAAACCATATCAAGAACATGTATTTAAAACTTACTAAAATTGTTTTTTTTACATCTTACCTTATGTCTGTTGAGATTTTCTGTTCGTTTAAAAACTTTGTTACAGATGTCACAAGCCAGCTCTCTCCTACTCTTGTGAATCCTCTCTTCGTGTTTGACCAGCATGGGGTGGAACGAGAACCTGCGGTCACAGAAACTGCAGGCATACGGCTTGACAACAAAATGGTTTTTCTGCAACATGAGATATTAGTTATTAGATTGTTGTGCCTATAACAAAATGGTTTTTCTACAACATTGAAAAATAGTAGGTATAAAAAAATTGACAACAAAATTGTTTTTCTGCAACATGGAATATTAGATATTAGAATGTTGTGCCTGACAACAAAATGGTTTTTCTGCAACATGGAATATTAGTTATTAGAATGTGCTTGACAACAAAATGGTTTTTCTGCAACATGAGATATTAGTTATTAGAATGTTGTGCTTGACAACAAAATGGTTTTTCTACAACATTGAAAAATAGTAGATATAAAAAAATTGACAACAAAATGGTAGAGTTTAGAGTTTTTAGTGCATGTACTAGAAATAGGTAAATGGCTGCTCGTATATACAACATTCTCGAGCTACTGTTATCTGCATAAAAGTAATCAATCTATTCAATAGCTTCCTTTGTGACAAGTTACATGCAATCATTTACTAAGAAATCTATAAACCATACATCTAAAATCCACACAAACCTAACACCAAAATGTGCTTGAAAACCTCAAATTATAATATACCTTTTTTCTTAAAAAAAACAATTAACCTGACTAAAAAAAATAATAAATTAGAAACTAGATTATGTTCTACAAAAATATAAATTTGATCTAACAATAAAAAACAACAGAATTTATTAAAATAAAATATCAATTCAGAAAAAAAGTATACCCACTAAAATAAAAACAGTGAAAGTGACTTTTGATTTTATTAAATCTGAGAAAGTTAAAAACAACTACTGAGCTTTATGAAACAAAACTAGTCTTGCACAAACCTCATGCTGCAACAAGTGTCTCTGCTCCACATACATCTTGCCACATGTCTTACACTTGTAGTTGACGTCTGTGTGTGCTGACACGGCGTGGTCACTCAGCTCCGACAGCTGCTTGAAGACCAGCCCACACAGAAGGCAAGGATGGCCGCCATCATGCTTGGCGTGGATTCTAGCATGCTTCTCCAGGCTGGACTTTTGGGTGAAGGTTTTATCACACTTGGCACACTGGTAGGGCTTTTGACCTGAGGGGTGAATAGGAAAAACATTGCATGATCTTGTATAGACAATGGGACAGTGGATAATAATGGAGAGTACAACAGCTGCTTTTCCTACAATTGTGGTATGTTTCCTTGAGTTATAAGTAAAGACTTTGAAACACTAGTACAGCTTTTGGCCTGTGCGCAAAAACATGTATTATTGATTTATATGCGGTTGATTGATAGATTGTGATTGTGAAATTGCCAACTCAAGTCTAAATACAGTTCAAGTGCATAGGACAAACTTGAGTCTAATCAACTTTGGCAGGTATCTAAGAATCCTTGCTTATGACAAGCAGGTTTAAAAAAAACACTACTCTACTTCAACTGCTCTATGTAACATCAGGTTTGGAAAGGGTACTGGATATAATAAAAGTTTGAGAAGGTTACAACAAGTGATTCCATAACCTCTTAAAACAATTGATGAAAGGTCTGTTGCTGGCAGAGATTTCATAGAACACAACAGACACCAACTGACCCAAAATATAATAATCAGGTGTGTTGTATATATATTGCTATTTAGGAATAAAGCCCTGCTCAGAAATCTTAGGGATTACTCGAGGAAAACTCATAAGTTTTAAAACTTTCAAGTGTAAAATGATCAGGGAAAAATTATTAGAACAGAAGATTTTCTAAATATATAGATCACTAAACTTAAAAAGCACTGTGGTGATTAATTCTAATTCTCAAGTTTAAGAAAAAAAAATTCAGTAGAATAGAATCTAATAATATCTGAAAGTTTTCTACAAAGAGAATAGAAGTGAAAAAATAAAACTAAGGGAAGCTATTCTACTTTAAATTTAAGTTGTTTTTTTTTTATCTTTCTTAATTTTGTGTAAATTAAAACAGTGCTTTCTGTGAATGCAATTAATGTTTTTTTTAGGAAACAAAACAATTTTACAATTCTAACAGCAGTTTTGTTTTATTTTACTTATGAAAAACAAAAAAATGTAAAGAATCTTTACAAGACATACCCAAGTGAATGATTGAGTGTCTCTTAAGATCTGAACTCTTAGGGAACCTATGGCCACACTGTGTGCAGATGTATGGCCGAGAGCCGGTGTGGTCACGTTTGTGAATGACCAGGCTGGTTCGATCCCCAAAGAGTGTAGGACAGAAGTTGCATTGGAATGTTTTCTCTGATGGGTGCTCTGTCTGGCGGTGCTGGTGCAGGGTGTCCAGGAGAGTGAAGACCTTGTGGCAGGTTAAACAGTTGATCATACCTGCAGACAGGTAAAGGGCTGGTAGACAGGCGGTATGTTAGGAATAATGCATGGCTTTTAGTGTCATCATGGTCAGACGGTAGAGCACATGACTCCTAAGCCATGGTTTCGGATATGGCAATAGTCCATCCAGCTCTAGGATACCTGACTCCCAATAGGGAAAGTAAAAGCAGCTGGGCATAGTGCTGACTACACTATTGCTCTTTCCAATGGTAGGCTTAGTAGTCCACCCAGCTCTGGGATACCTGACTCAAATAAGGGTAAGTAAAAACAGCTGGGCATAGTGCTGACTACACTATCTCTTCATAAGCCGAGGTCATATGTGAACTTTAATTCACCTGCCTCAAAACTGCCAAGTTGGAAAGATAATTTTTTTAATTCACCACTAGTAAAAGAAATTAAAATAGATTTTCGGAAATGTCAAAAATATTTTTTTTTAAATGCAGGAACTTACGTGGCTTTGAGACCTTGTCACCATCATCATCGCTCTCCTCGTCCATCTGCTGCTGAATTTTGTTGTCCCTGTTTTCTCCCTCTGTGTGTTCACATGTTTCTGCAGACCCACACGTCAAACAAATTGGTATTCTCATCTTTTTTTCTATCCCATCCAACTCAGGCTTATTGTGAAACTTCTTTAAATAAAATAAAAACAGTGTTATTACATTAGCATTAAATAGTAGAAGTTTAGTGATCTTTTGAAATCATTAGTGTAAATTTATAAACAAATGTTAGCTACATAAGTTAATTTGAAGCAAGTACCTTGAGGTGTTTTAGTATTCCTAACTTTTCTGTAAACTCATCTCCACATATCCAACATCGGTAAACCACAACAATAGGTTTTTCATTTTTTGAACTATTGTTCTCTTTTTCCTTCATTACAGCAGGTGATACAGCTGATGACATTTGTATGGTAAAAATTTAAATGTGCTTATCTGAGGAATTAATTAAAACATCCTGGGAAAAAAATTAAAATAAACACCTACATTTTATGTAGGCCTAGTTATTAGTTTAGTAATAATTAGTGTACTGTTGCTTTCATTATCATTAGGGCATTTGTCCTATGAACCTTTAGACTATAGAAAATAAGGGTTTTAAAAAAAATAATAAGCCTATTGTTAGTATTATTAAAGTAAGTAATGTTAGGAGGTGTAATATATTAGACATTAGATTTTAGGAAATATTTTCAATGTTGTAGGGTTAGTTTAGTTATCTAATTATAGTAATTATTAGACCTAGGCCCTAATTAAAATTCAAATTACATTATGAATTAACTATTAATTATGGCAATTAAGAGACATTTTTGTTGTGCTTGTGATAATAGAAATTTGGGATATTTTATAATTTAATACTTAGAAAGAATCAACCCTTTGAATCCCGGACAGATTGCCCCCCCCCCCCCCCCCAGTGTAGACCTAAAAGTAAAATAGGCCTATAGGCCTACTATATGAAAATAATTAGGTAATTACGCCTATTATTACTATTACTAGACTATGTATAATTGTATACTTGTATGTATAGTTGTATAAACTAAAAATAAATAAATTATTAATCTACTTCAATAACTTCATCAAGTCTTCAGTCTTCAGTCAGTGACAATCGACTCGTCATTCGGTTCTTATTCTTAAGTTGGAGATTTTTTAATTTTTATACTGCTTATATTCTAGATTCTAGACCTTTATCTACTCTAAGATCGAAATAAATTGCTAAAGCATGTGTTAATGCAACAGTAATGGAATCTTTTTAAATAGTCATAGCGTTGGGTCCAGAGATCTCTAGAGCTCTAAATCTTTTGTTTATTGAATGCGCTTTTTTTTTACTGTATTTATTATTTGTATTAATTTTCTCTTGGAACTCTTCAAACGAAAAGTCAATAACATCATAATAAATACGACATCTGGGAATTTCGTCCTTTATCTTATTAGACAAACAGATGATTAGTGACAATGTCTGTTGGACAGAAGTAGGGCCTGTATTCAAAACATTAAATCATGTAGATTCTATATTATTTAAGCAACAGATGTATTTCCTCTAGAACTAGTATGCATTAAATTGTAATTCCTGATAATGTTAGAAATTAGGTGTTATTTTTTTTTAATAATTGAAGTTTCTAAGCCATAAGACAGTAAATGTAAAATATAGAGTCGGCTATACGTACCTAGCCTAGGCCTATTTATAGGAATATAGGCTAGAACTACTAAGTAAACTGACAGAGGGTTTTCCATGAAATCACGTCACACTCCTAGGGGAGGGGGGTCGTAATTTTGTGACGATGTGTAATAAGGGTGAGGGTTCAGTTAGTGTGACGCCACATTATAGTATTTTTTTTTTTTACTGTAAGAAAACTGAATTTTAGCTGTTATTTGTTTGCGTTATAGAAAACGTTTTTTTTTGTTTTTTTTTTATGCAAATTATAATAGAAATTCATTAATAAAGGCTATGTTGACTGAGCTTAGTCAATACTTTAGCAAATTCGATATTTAAAAAATTAAACTGCAATTTTTGAGGGAGGGGTTGTAGGCTGAGGTGTGAGGTCATTTTTAGGGGAGGGTCTTTCTTTTTTTGACCATGTGTAATAGTGGGGGAAGGGGAGGTAAACAAAATCGTGACGTTATTTATTCTTGACGACTTAACTAAATTTAATACTCATTATAGACTAATAATTAATAAAAATTTAAAAGAGATAAAAGAATGATTCAAAACTTTTTATCAATGGTTCATGAACAGGAATAGGTCTACATTTTATATAAGATAAGTACAGTATTTTATTGGGGGGGGGGGGGGTCTTTAATACGCCATCAATAAATAAGTAACACTCATGGGGAGGGGGCTCAGAATTTTTTAAATATAATTTCACCAATTCACTCATTTATTAATGGCGTTAAAATTTTAGAAAAAGAAATTATTGTTTCCAAAAAAAAAATTTGAGGAGAAGTAAGTGTGACGTCACTTTGAGAAAGGTCTTAAGTTTTTTTTATTGTTGTGATGATGGAGGGTGGAATAATCCCAAAATACCGTGACGTCAATTATAGGACCCCTATGAGGATATAGGCTGAAGTGTTATAATTTTATTGGTTCTGTATTTGTGTGACATATGTGGAACATCGTCCAAAACTGCGTGATGTTTTGTATGGACTACCACTAATATATTTATGCTAATGTATCCCATAACAAAGAAAGCTTGCTAGGATATTGTTACACACGGTGTTTTCAGTGTTAAACTTTCTTATCGCCATTCGTCGACCATGGTACTGAAAGTCGGGGTTAGTCAGTGCAGACGATAGAATTATTAGAAAGGGTTCGTTGAGTGCCCGTTTAAAACGTTGGGGTTCGGTACCGTCAAAAAGGCTAAGATATAGAGGATCGCCTTCGCTGTATGCAGTGTTTCTTCCAGACTTTTTCTCCGGGGGGGGGGGGGGGCACTTGAAATTTTCGGGGGGGGGGGGGGGGGCGGTAGACTTTCTTTGGGGGGGGGCGGACCCTATTAAAGGTATATATTTTCTATATAAATTATATAAATTTAATTTCGTTCGGGGGGGGGGGGGGGCGGTAGAATTTTTTCGGGGGGGGGGGGCTGTATGACTGGGACCTGTAACCGATCGTGGAATCCCCGACTCTGTGTGGCACTGATTAAGTGCAATCAAATGTTTTACGCAAACTAGGCCAGTGTAATGAATGGAGATTTAACGAGTGCTTTAGAAAAGTGACAGTTTATTTGACTCAAAAACAGAAGTGGACTTGGTGTATCCAAGCGACCAGGGAAATAAATAAAAGCGACCCATATCCGATAGTTTCATTGTGCTTTTTAAATCTAATTCTGTGGACAGTTGCATGCATTCAAAGTCACGGATCACTATAAATTGTAATATACAGTAAAAACACATTGACAGATCGTATCAACAGATCGTAAGGGTTGATTAAAAAAAGACATTTTTGTAATGATAGAAAGGGGGAGGGAAAAATCGTCAAAAAAGCTGTTTAATTAGTTTAAATAGCTTTAATATCAAAGCTTAAAAACAACTAGATAGTACGAGCTAGTTTTTAAACTAGTTTTGCTTCACTCTACGTGATTAATGCTTTAAATATCAAAGTTTAAAAACAACTAGATAGTATGAGCTAGTTTTTGAACTAGTTTTGTTTCACACAATGTGATTAATGCTCAGCTGTTTTTGAAATTGGACCCTAGTGCGAGCGATTACATTATTTAAAAAAAATAAACTGGTTTTTTTTTGTGTGAAGTTAATGCGATAAGTAAAGCTAGTCACTTCGATTACAAACTATATTTATACTGGGAGATTTCGGTAAAGAACTAGAACAGATAAGAATTATATTTTTAAAGTTTACTAAAAGAAAAAAAAGTTTGCTGTTTCAGCTTTGGAAAATCCTAACAGATAAGAAAATCTATATTGGGAATTATTATTTTTTTCGTGTATAAATACTTGCATTAATTTTTCAACGCATAGATATTTTCTTGTGCGTCACAAACCGAAACAAGATGTTCACATTGTTGGGTGAGTTCGTGTATGTGCGCTTTAGTGTGGTCTGTTCTATACGTCTTGTGAGAATAGACTATGGGGCTGTTTTCTTTTGTTGGTTACACTTGCTGTTTGTTGGGATTTTATTGTTTTGATAATCCCATCTGATTGTTTTTCGCATAAAAACCTTCTATACTGATCTTTTTTCCCCGTTAGAATCAAATTTTCTTATGTCTGTTGAGGCTACCGTTTCAATACTAGATCTAGTAAGATAAAGTTACCCTTTCGAACCTGGCGGTCCATGAAGCAGATGAAATAGAGTCCATCTGTTTCTATGACTTCGGCGTGTGAAGGGATAGTATGGTTAGACATAACAGGTCCCTATTTGAGCTAGGTGGACTCAAATACGTACAACGTACTAAAAAGCTCGGGATCCGATCTCGAGACTTTCGGGCTAGTAGTCGTGTGCTCTACCGTATGACCACGCCTGGCCATCTTTTCCCCTACTTGCTCATATAATCAGAGACATAGAGACCCACTTCAGCACCGTGGAGTTTACACCCCCCTCCCCATTTATATATAGTTATACACCCTGGTGAAAAAGCATCCCTCCCCTCGCCCCTTATTAGTTTTTAGTCGAATAATCCGTAAAGCTAAGCAACAACTTTGACTGTATATAATTCAATACTGCAGCTCGGAATGAGCTGTTTATTTTTTCCTACCCTATTTGGTGGCCAACTATGATCGGACCCCGCGGCCAGTGGCGTAGCCAGGATCGCCTCATGGGGAGGTTCAAATTTTTTCCCGCATCATAAATGTATATATCAGAGGCGTAGCGTCCCTCCCCAGCCCCCGAGGACAAACTTTTGATTTGCACACCCCCCCTCAAACTTTTGATTTGCACCCCCCCCCCCCTCAAACTTTTGATTTGCACCCCCGCTCAACCTTTATGTATCTACCGAGGGGTCTATGGGGTGGGGGGGGGTCTGATCCCCCCTACCCCCCCTGCCTACGCCACTGCCTGCGGATGCCGCCCCACCTAACCTCCCCTCGCCACGCCTCTGCTTATAAAACCCAACGTTGAAACCTCCTCTCTACACCCTACAGCGGTCCTCGCGTTGTTGGCCGCGTGCCATGCAGCCCCCGCCTGTGACGGGTTCAACGTCAACATCACAATGACCCGATGTTTGACCGACAACGGCTTCACGTACGACGACATCAAAGGCCTGATCCCAAACGACGCAGGAGCTATCAGTTTCGACGAAAATGTAAGTAGTAGATGCACATTATTATTTATATGTAGGTTATATATTTTAATTGATAAATGACGTCGTGCTTTGAAGAATTTTTACCCCCCCCCCCCTCTCCATTGTTACACATCGTCACAAAAAGCTAAACTCCACCCCCCATGACCTTTTCACAATGCAAAACTATGACTTCACAATTTCTTATCACCCCCCCCCCTTCACCACACGTCGTCACACTTTCCCGATACCCTCCCTCTACCCTAGGAGTGTGACGTCACATTTGTACACCCCTCCCCCCCCCCCTTTAAATACATTAATTAAATTTCCCCAGGAGGTTTAAGTACAATGCTATATTTTTCAATTCGTTTACTAGACCCCAATCAGGCCCTAATTAACCTCAGCACGGCAATTAATAAAAATAATACATCCTTAGTACAAAGTACACCATTTGTTTACGCGTAATCTTGGTGTTAAAAAATTGGTTTTTAAGCACATCAAGAAATCAAAACAGTAAGCCGCTTTACTGTAACAAACTAAATGTTTGAACAAGTTGTTTCTGAAAAACTAGATACGGAGAAAGAATCGTTTTTTTTTAGTTTGCCGTGAAATATTTTGAATTTTTGTTAATATGTGCAGAAGAAAATGACAAAACGAACAGATATTTAATCTAATTTAAGTATCCTTGAATCTCAATTGTACCATTGAAACCCTTCATCTTTCGTAATAGGTGAAACAATCAACTTATAAATAGACGAACTTAGTCTACTAATATGCTAGCTGAACTACGCCACATAGAGTACTATGTTTTTTTTCCAATTAATAGAATTAATGTAAGAAAATTAATAATGCACGAAGTGTTTTATTCTGTAAAAAAAAAAAATTGTTTCCCATTCCCTGTAACTCTTGCTGGCTTGTTCTATGTTTGGTATTTCTTTGGTTAATCCCCTTACAGTTACAGATTGGTCAATTATTTGGCCCCTATGTGTCTTTACAAAAAAATCAAACGGAGTAGTTTCCCTGGATAAATCGAGTCAAGACCAAGCTAGTTATATATTACGATAATTAAAAGTTGGAACATAACTTATATAAGGGAGGCAAATGTAAGTTTTAAAATTTAAACGTGGAGAGTTATATCCCTTTCCACAGTGCAATCTTGTTAATGTAAACGTTTGGTTTTAGTAAAAGACTTGAGACTAACTTGAGAGCAGAGTTTCTTCCAGGCCCCCCCCCCCCCGAAGAAAGTCTACCGCCCCCCCCCCCCCCCCCCCGAAAATCCCAATTGCAACTTGCCCCCCCCCCCCCCCCCCCCAGGAGAAAAAAGTCTGGAAGAAACACTTCTTGAGAGATTTATGGCCGAGTTATAGTGCACATACCCACGGACAGTTTAAGCATACCATACCATCCTTCCACCATTCTTTCAATCTTTCCCACTAACCATACAAATACGTTGGTACGGCTAATCCATGAGTTTCCCCTCTTCTAACGATTGATCAAATATTGCACTGTTGTGTGCTGACGAAGACCTTGGGTCGAAACGTCCATAGTATTTGTAACTGTCTTTAACTTGTGAGGTAACTAACACTATATGTTTTATTACTCATCAAATATTACAGGACTACAGGTTACTGTGCACCAAGCGAATGGAGTACCAGAAAGCTTCCGTGTGCATTATCGATGAACTCAACCGCTGCCAGTCTGCAGGTAGGTGTGTCATACTTGCATTTCTACTTTTGTCAACTTAACCTCTTTTGTGTGTGGACTTGTGGTGTCATACTTACACTTCTACTTTTGTCAACTTAACCTCTTCTGTGAGTGGACTTGTGGTGTCATACTTACTCCTCTACTTTTGTCAACTTAACCTCTGCTATTCTGTAAGCATATTTGTGATGCCATTATTTTACTGCTGTAAATGTAATCTATGCTGTTCTGTAAGTAAACTTGTGATGTCATTACTTTTACTAACACCCCTACTATTCTGTATATATACGTGTTATGTCATAATACTTCTACTGCTGTAAAGCTCACCTCTGCAATTCTATAAGTAGACATGTGGTGTCATACTTACACCTACTTTTGTAAACCTCTTCTGTAAGTGTGGACTTACTTACACTTCTACTTTTGTCCACCTCTTCCGTAAGTGTACTTGTGGTGTCATACTTACACTTCTACTTTTGTCAACTTAACCTCTTCTGTGAGTGGACTTGTGGTGTCATACTTACACCTCTACTGTTGTAGTTGTAGACTTAACGTCTGCTGTAAGTAAACTTGTGATGTCATTACTTTAACTACCGTAAACTTTACCCCTGCTTTTCTGTTTGTATACGTGTGATGTCATTATACTTCTACTGCTGTAAATGTAATCTCTAGTGTTCTGTAAGTGTACTTGTGGTGTCATAATTACACTTCTACTTTTGATAATCTCTATCAAACAATAGACATGTGGCTATCAAACTAAATTGTATTCCAGTAATTTTAAAACTTTTGTCTCAAATTATTACTATTTGACTGCGTCACTTTTGTATAATGGTTAGGTTATTAAGAATTTTGGTCACCAATGTTTGACAAGTCAAACAAGAATCGACAAAATGAACGGTTTTTTGTCCACATCATCAAAACAAAAATGTTATCAAAATATTTTATGTCCCGCTTAGCGAACAGTTTAGAGCCAGACATGTACATTGGCCTGAATAGTTTTTCAAAATGGCTTCACATTCCTAAATTTCTTTTTTTTTTCTTCCTTCTTAATTTTAGTGTTGTTATGCCCCCAAAACAGACGTTGATTCCAAATTCGGCCTGCTTTTCTTTTTAGATTTGATTCCTTAGCCTGTGTACGACCAAGAACAAACTACAAGACAGCAGTTGTTTCATTTTGGAGTTATCGTCTCCTAGATGAGTTGCTGTCCCCAGTCCCCAGCTATCGAGCCTCATCTGCCCGGGGGTTTCAACTCGCGACTTATCGGTTCAATAACCATGAACTTAACCGCCCCGACCACGCCGACCTGATTACTTAATTTAAATCCCGTCACATTTGTGACCCCCCCCCCCTTTTTTTCTCCCTATCACTTGAAATGCGAGTGTGATGTCATAATTATTTTACACCACAACTATTGACTCCACCATACACACACACAAACAAACAAACACACACCCTAACCAGTAGCGTACGCAGGGGGGGGGGAGCAGGGGGAGCGGCCGCTCCCCCTCTGGCCATTTTCAGCAAAGTGGCGCCTTTTTGGAAACTTTTTAAACTCAAAGTTTTAAACAATGATATTTGTTAAAAAAATATTTTTGGTCGGCACATCTATGTAAATCACAAGATTTCTTTTCATGCAGCAATTAAGCATTATTGTACTAGTCTAGTAGTGTCTACGTTTACAACACGCATTAGCAGCTGTATCAGTTTGTCATTCTAAAAATAACCATTACGAAGCATTGCAATGTTTTAAAAACCTCTACGAGTAGTACCACTTGGCAAGAGGGGTGTTAAAATTAAGGCAACTGTATAATGTATTTGCTCACGAATAATTGAATTAGAAAATGTTATACATAAAACTTCACACATAATTACTTTATATATACAGTTTGAATCGTGTGATTAATTTTAAAAAAAATTACAATACAGAAACAAATACAACTGATGTGGCAGCTCTATTTAAATTTACTGATGAGCAAACTGCGTAGTGGTGGGGAAATTTTGACAAGTTCAACAACGTCAACACTATGAAGTAGTAGTATTCTTACAGTTTGGGCGATAGTGATTACGATTACAAATTATATGAAACAGTTACAACCCCCCTCCCCCATGGACCCCTCTGTAAAAAAAATATTGTCATAATACCACTGCTACTTATTTAAATCTATTTCTGTAATATATATTTGTGTAATACATATTTGTGTAATATACATGTATGTTTAGAACAGTCATCTAAAAACTGACTATGTTCACTCTGAGTTGGTTATCTTCCCCCCCCCCCCCCCCACACACACACACCTCACCACCACAATTGTGTAGAGCGACATTAATGTCACACCTAGGTATACACTGGGTTGGATAATTGACCTAAAGTGACCGGACAGTGGTGAATGAAGTTGAACCCACACCCCGACCCACCCCGAACTGATCTGTTAAGTACATGTAGAAAAACGCGTAGTGATGTACCAAAGTACCATGCCGTCAAAAAAATTAGCTTTTTAAACGTAAAACTCTGTGAATATTGTTTTTGCAATTACCAGTAAAAAGGTGTGTGATCAATACAGTGACCTAACCCATACCAATCACTATGTTAAAAGATGATCCTTAAAAGAACTCAAAGAAGCAGTAGTTAATTAAAGTATATGATCTGAACTAAAACACGGATATTTAGTTAAATGTAGGCCTAGGCTTTTATTCCGAATGTTTTCTATTTTATCGAAAAGCGTGTTTTTATACCAACTCTGATTTTAAAAACTTTCATTATGCTGTAATACTTTAGCATTTATGATGACGATATATTAAATTATGATTATAGACAAAAACATTTTGTAAACACGAATAGTGTTAAGCAATTTAATTATATTCTAAAGTAATTATTTATTTGTTTTGACATTTATAATTAAATGTGTAGATATATACATATTTATATTAAGAGAGTGATTATTTCCCCTATTTCACTTGTCTTAAATAATTTCCCAGGAATTATTATGTAAGAAATTTGTTTACAAGAATTACAAAACAAATTGTGTTACGTTCGTTGTTTTTGGTTGTAGTGTGTGTAGATTTTTGTTGTTGTTTTTGTTCTAGATTGATACAATTTTTGTTCTGTCGGCCTACATTGTGTTTTTTTTTTCTTATTTCTTCAGAGTGCTACTTTCAATTTATTTTACATCATAGCGAAATAATGAGATACAGCTAGTAATTATATATATATATATATATATATATATATATATATATATATATATATAATACACGTATATAGAACGCATTAAAAAATCGGCGCCTTTTTTTGCTCTTTTCGCTCCCCCTACAACGTAAACCTGGATACGCCTCTGACCCTAACATCCCACCACACACACGCTAACATCCCACCTTTCATTTTTGTCCTCGGTTTCAAGTAGACACAAGCGCATACGAACAATTTATTTACAACTTTTTTTCAGGAGACATTTCAATCACGCCAAACATTGACCAGTCCATCAAGGTCATGAACATGATGTGCGACGACCCAAACTTCAAGCTTGAATGTGTCGTCCTTCTGACCAAAAACTCCACGGAGGTGCAAAAATGTGTGTCCGAGAATTATGACGTCATCGCCGAGATGCGCACCAAAACCATGCAGGAAGTCGTGTGTGAAAGTTCAAAGGTCGGGGTCAAGTGCGCTGTGGATATCATCCGGAAGTGCGATGAGCACACGGCAGACGTCGTGTTGGGCGCGTCGTACATGTCACTTCCGGCCGTCTGCTCAAACAGCACAGCCAGTTAAAACGTTTGGTTCTGCTGCGCTTGAAATAAATGGCATTGCGTATGCGTTCTTGAACAGTTTTATTTTAGTTTTGAGTCAGATGATTGGTGGTTTTTTTTCTCGGTCAGAAATGGTTGATGTCTCAGTCAGGGAGGATTGATGTCTTTGAGTCACGGATGATAGATGTTTTTGTCTCTGCCAGGAATATGTGGTATTGTTGTTGTCATCACGTATTGTAAACATATAAATAAAACGTCATGGCCCCAATCAGAGTTTCTTCCAGGCATCTCTTCGAAAAAATTTTACCGCCCCCCCCCCCCCCCCGAACGAAATGAAATTTATGTAATTTATATAGAAAATATATACTTTTAACAGTGTACGCCCCCCCCCCCCCCAAAAAAAAATTTCAAGTGCCCCCCCCCCCCCCGGAGAAACACTGGCCCCAATGTAGGCATTCTAATAATGAGGCCTTGTCATCTGTAAATTTTAATACTGTAATGCCCCTATAAGTGATCCACTAGATGTTAATTTGGAGTGCATGAAAAGTTTCTTGTTGCTTGTTCGTTTTATTTCAAAAGCCCTCCTATTGCACTGACGAATATAATTTTGGGTTAACTTTCATCACATATCTGTGGGCGCATGACACGTGTTGCCGTGTGACCACTCTTTAATATCCGGGATCATTTTCGTCTCGTTGTTTGTGTGAACTTTCTTGCAAAGGTCACACCAATACAACTTCTCGCTCAGAGCCGCCAGCCGGTCTTTTTCTTTCAGCATTGTGGCGTACCTAGCATGATCATTGCCCAGCTGGATCAGGAACTTGGCTAGCTCGGCGGCGTTGGGGAATTTGGAAGCATCCACGAACCCACCCTGGGGTAGGTGTTTCCCATAGTCGAAGCCGCCTCTGGCTACGGGTATCACGTGGTGTCGTTTCATGAAATTCCGGTAAAATTTTTCCGTGAGGTAATCTTTACAGAAAGAGTTCTCAAAACTGAGGTAAAATCTATAAGTAGTTGTCAGCATCTCTTCGCAGGCTGCTTTAGAGCATTGCAGACTTCCACAAGAGCCATATATATCGACTGGCATATGTTTCTGAAATCCAAAAATAGTATTCAAATAATTTTCAAAAAGTAAAAACAAGGTAATTAAAAAGTCTAGTGACAATTTTAGCGCAATTTCCTTATGTTATCTAAAAATAGCTCTGTCGTAGCGTAAATCAAGAGCAGGGTTAGTAAAACCATTGGTTAGTTATTAAAACGTTTTTTATTATATATTTTTTCAGTATTTTACATGTTTTATTTACAATAGAGTTACATGACTAAAAACCATTGCGCGCCTAGCTACCGCGAACGTGATGGCGCAGCCATTGAACGTGACGGCGCAACTATTGAACGTGATGACGCGTGTGGTGTGGTTGGATAAAAATGCCTACTAATTCGGTCCAAATTTTAATTAATTCAAAATTTTTTTTGTGACCGAACGAAAGGATGTTTTTGAAAACTTTCTTCGGCAATATTGTTCTAAATTATGGCAGAAATCGATTGGTACATGTTTCAAGTCGCTAAGTGGTCTGGTTGCCGAGATATGGGCCAAAAACTGCATTTTTTGAGGTTTTTTGGCTTTTCCGGGAAATCCATGAAAGAAACCCGGAATTTTTATGGCCTATGTTCATCCTCATAACTTGCTTAACATAAATGCTTTTGGAACTAGTCCTCGATAATGCTTCGTTGGGGAGGAGATACGACTTAAAGCTGCGGACACACATTCATACATTCATTCATCCATCCATTAATCCATCCAGAAATGACGGGTTAATAAACGCAATTCTCCAGAATGGAAATTGCGCTAAAAAAATTTGGTTGCTGGAAATAGGTTTGTAATATTGTAAACACTATCAGAACGTAAGTTGCCAGAAAAAAACGATTGCCCGAAGAGCCAATTGTCTATAGGGAAAACAATCGTAGTTCGAGCGATTTTTTTTTCGGTTATTCGTCTTAGACCTGTGGTTTATAGTGTGCATCTAATCGACTAACCCAGGGGTCTCCAAACTTTTCAGTCCGAGGGCCGCATTAACTATCAAATTTCAGCTCGGTGGCCAGTTTCTTCCAGGCATGTCTTTGATTTTTCTGGGCAAAGTTCCTCAGCCATCACCAACAAACGATTTTTTCATGGACAAAATGATCTCCGCGGGCCGGATGAGAGGACTTCGCGGGCCGCATCCGGCCCGCGGGCCGTAGTTTGGAGACCCCTGTGACTAACCAATAATCAAAATAAGAAAATCTAAACTGGGAAATTTGAAGATTGGTTGCTTAATTTTTTTTTTAAATATGCGAACGAAGCCTTTCTGGTAAACTTTGAAGAAACCAATAATAAACTCTACATTAAGAAGAGAATAATTATTTTAACCTTTCAAGTCCTGACGCCAATTACAAATTCAAAAACGCGTAGATTATAATGTGTTTAACTCTCCAACGTATGAGACGACTTGCTAAAATAGTAGCGCTGACCTCATTATTGCCCAAATGAGCCTAATTCCTAGGAAATTGAAACAGATGAGCTCTACATGCTCTTTATGGGAACAGGGAAAATAATAAATTTCGGCAGCCAAATTTCAACTCGAAATTTTGTAGGTTAAATTCTTTTTAAAAAGCCCTTCAATGTCCAGCGGAAAAAAAAGTGGACGAAAACTCGAAACAGTGGAGACTAAAACACTAAAACTGAAGGAAAAAAAAAACTCGAAATAGTGTAGACTAAAACAGTAAAACAGTGAAGACGAAAACTTGAAACAGTGGAGACTAAAAGGGTCTAAAACTCGAAACAGTGTAGACTAAAACAGTAAAACAGTGAAGACGAAAACTTGAAACAGTGGAGACTAAAAGGGTCTAAAACTCGAAACAGTGTAGACTAAAACAGTAAAACAGTGAAGACGAAAACTTGAAACAGTGTAGACTAAAAGGGTCTATAACTCGAAACAGTGTAGACTAAAACACTAAAACAGTGAAGGAAAAAACTCGAAACAGTGTAGACTGAAACACTTAAACTGAAGAAAAAAACCTCGAAACAGTGTAGACTAAATCTGGTTTTACCTTCAGCTGTGCTACGTACTCGTCTCTCTTGCTCTCAGCCCCACAGTGACTGACCCACCAAGTAGCCATCTTTGTTTTGTTTCTCGCGATCTCCACTGTAAGCAATAAATAAATACATTTCCAAGCGATGCACGTTTCTCTTTTAATTATAAATTAGCGTGACTGTAAATCTGGAGTGGACGCACAATAATTCTGAGCCACAATCTATTTCAGCCACAAGTTTTACTGTTGACACAATAATTCTGAGCCGAAATCTATTTCAGCCACAAGTTTTACTGTTGACACAATAATTCTGAGACATCTATTTCAGCCACTACGTTTTACTGTTGGCACAATAATTCTGAGACATCTATTTCAGCCACTACGTTTTACTGTTGGCACAATAATTCTGAGACATCTATTTCAGCCACAAGTTTTACTGTTGACACAATAATTCTGAGACATCTATTTCAGCCACTACGTTTTACTGTTGGCACAATTATTCTAAGCCAAAATCTATTCCAGCCACTACGTTTTACTGTTGGCACAATAATTCTAAGCCAAAATCTATTTCAGCCACAAGTTTTACTGTTGGTACAATCAGAGGGGTAGAGGGGGGGGGGGGGGGCGGGGGGTACGGTCCGCACCTGGTGACACCACTCAGGGGGGTGACACCAAGGCTAAAAATAGCAAAATATATAGAGAAAAATGATGATTCCACTTAATTAAGTGATTAATTCGAGTGTTAAATAGTCTTTTAATAGGTGCAAATCGAAAGTTTAAAGGGGGGGGGGCTGCAAATCGAAAATTGAAAGTTTGTCCCCGGGAAGTGTCGCTACGCCTCTGGGGGGGTGACACCATTAAGTGCCGCACCGGGTGACACCCGACCTCGCTACGCCACTGGGTATAATAATTCTGAGCCACAATCTATTTCAGCCACTACGTTTAACTATTGGTGTAGCCTCGCACCAAACTTTTATCGAGGTTAAAATCATTATTTATTTATAGTAGCCGTAGTTTTCTAGATCTTACAGTATTTCTCCTCGCTAAGTAGCTAATTAAAGGACGGGGTGGCCTAAGCTGTAGAGCGCTAGGCTGCTAAACCGAAAATCTCGAGTTCGAATCCGGGTTCAAGTCAGTACAACGTCTCTGAGTCCACCTAATAATGTGTATCTAATTTATGTTAGGGAAAGCAAAGGCGGCTGGGCAACCACACCTTCCTTTCATATACCGAGGTCGAGAAACATGAATGGATCGCTAGGTCGAAAGAGGAATCTTTACTTTATAAGTAACCTAATAACATTAATATAATAGCCCAATTTTTCTCGGACTTACAGTAACTCTCGTCACTAGTTATTTAATAATATTAATATGATAGCCCACATTTTCTCGGACTTACAGTAACTCTCGTCACTAAGCAACAGCCTGCTGTCCCGCCAGGCCATCAGGTGAATAGGCGCGAAGACGTCGGCGTCCACTCTGTAGGAGATGGTCCAGTTGAAGACGCTTCTCCATGGCTCATACTGACCTGTGGTGGATTCCAGTAACAATAGAAAGTTGTCAGAGCATTTTGTATTTTTTTTTTATTTAAAAATTTTAATTTTTAAAATTTAAATAGAAAGATAAGTCAGAAAATAATAGCTTTTTGAAGTTACAGATAATGACCTCACTCTAAAATATATATTTTTTTCTTTTTTTTTTTAAAAAGCCGTGTGGTTTTACATTAAAATCTTAAGTAAAAATATTTGATTTACACTTCATATAAAAGTAAAACAAATACTTACCTGGATAACCATAGTTAATCGGAGATTCCCACATGATTTTGACCCAAATCTGGCCTGGGGGTCTCGCAGGGGGCGCACTGTTCAAGTACCCGACAAAAAATAACAACACATCAGCGCTTTCCTTTTTCTTTCCCGTGAAGTCCATCTCGCAGTTCGAATACTCGCATTCCGTGAACTCGTTTCGGGAAGAATTCGTGAAAGCAGTTTTGAACCAATGCGGGGAGTTAAACGAGGATATTATCTTCGGACTTCCGGTTTCGTTTCGAATTCCTCTGACGTTCCACGGGTTGATGATGAGAGGGGATTTGAACTCGTGGTCTTCCACGGGTTCGAACCCCAACTGGTTGAGCCGCGCTCTCAAATCTTCAAGTCCGGTGGTCGAGTTTTCTGGTGATGTGACGCGCGTTTCCTTAGTAACCCGAATTCTGACGTTTGTGGGCGTGGCTTGAAAGAACGTGCGCACACCTTCCGTAAACTTCCGCTGAACGGCACCGTCAAAGACGGCTAAGAACAGAAGGGTGAGCAGGATGACAAGGGACATGGTTTTCAAAACTTTCATATAACTTATATTGCGGGACAGACACCGAACCTTCATTGTACCTGAAATTTTAAAGGAAACAACCATGGTTTATCTAGATCTAGATCTACATATATTATTATATACATACATACAAGACCGTTACGTTCCGTGGAGCGTATAGGAAGTTTTTAAAACAAAACGAAAAAAATATGCACAGCTCTACAGCCTGAAAAGTACACACAATAAAATGACGTCATTGATTATGGAGTAAACATGAAATTAAAAAACCATTGCCGAGAAAAAATACACAATAATAATGACGTCATCGATACTAGTCTTGATAATTAAGACACTAAAATTACCACCTAATTTAAAAACGTCTCGAAGAAACACATCTCGTGAATGCACCAGAGGCGTAGCTAGGGGGGGGGACATATGTCCCCGGGCGCCGACCTTAGGGGGCACCAAATTGAAAGTTTGCGGGGGGGGTCGCAAATGAAAAGTTCGAGGGGTGGTGCAAATCGAAAGTTTGAAGGGGGGGGGGTGCAAATGAAAAGTTCGAGGGGGGGGGGGGGGCAAATCGAAAGTTTGAGGAGGGGTGCAAATGAAAAGTTCGAGGGGGGTGCAAATCGAAAGTTTGTCCCTGGTCGGTGGGAAGGGTCGCTACGCCTCTGGAATGCACTGGTTGAGCTGTTCGTCTGATATAAGTTATGTAGTCAGCCTTAATGTATATTGCAACATTACAATTTACAGTTTGTTTAATTTCTGTAAGGAAAATAATATAAATTTTGTTAGTACTTATTTAGAAACGCTCAACGTCTTATATAAAAAAAAGTAAAGTTCCCCTTTTAAACCCGACGGTCTATAGGGAAAGTGAAGTAGAGTTCACTTGTTTCTGTGACCTCGGTAAATGAAGGGATGCCCAGCCGCATTTCCTTTACCTAACGTGAGTCTACTGACTTGAACCCGGATTCGAACTCGAGATTTACGGGTTAGCAGTCCAGCTCTCTACCGCTAGACTACTCCGTCTTACAAAATTAACATAAAATTACCGCATCAGTTTTGACTGAAATATCATCAAAATTAATTTCAGAAACAGCTGTATCAAATGCACAACAATCGCTGCAGCAATATAGATAGCAATTGACACACAATAAGGCAGAGAAGTTTAGCTAAATAACGTGTACTCAAGTAGATTAAGCTGCACTTATATTTGGCCATGAGATGCTAGCCGTGTTACGTGTTATATACTGGTGGTGTGACATGTTATATACTGGTGGTGTGATGTGTTATATACTGGTGGTGTGACATGTTATATACTGATGGTGTGAAGATGTATATACCATGGTGTTGTGACGTGTTATATACTGGTGGTATGACGTGTTATATACTGGTGGTGTGACGTGTTATATACTGGTGGTGTGACATGTTATATACTGGTGGTGTGATGTGTTATATACTGGTGGTGTGACATGTTATATACTGATGGTGGGATGTGTTATATACTGGTGGTGGGATGTGTTATATACTGGTGGTATGACGTTTTATATACTGGTGGTGGGATGTGTTATATACTGGTGGTATGACGTTTTATATACTGGTGGATTGACGTGTTATATACTGGTGGTGTGACGTGTTATATACTGGTGGTGTGATGTGTTATATACTGGTGGTGTGACATGTTATATACTGGTGGTGTGACATGTTATATACTGATGGTGTGAAGATGTATATACCATGGTGTTGTGACGTGTTAAATACTGGTGGTGTGACCTGTTATATACTGGTGGTATGACGTGTTATATACTGGTGGTATGACGTGTTAAATACTGGTGGTGTGACCTGTTATATACTGGTGGTATGACGTGTTATGTACTGGTGGTGTGACGTGTTATATACTGGTGGTGTGATGTGTTATATACTGGTGGTGTGACATGTTATATACTGATGGTGTGAAGATGTATATACCATGGTGTTGTGACGTGTTATATACTGGTGGTATGACGTGTTATATACTGATGGTGTGAAGATGTATATACCATGGTGTTGTGATGTGTTATATACTGGTGGTGTGACATGTTATATACTGATGGTGTGACGTGTTATATACTGGTGCTGTGACGTGTTATATACTGATGCTGTTACGTGTTATATGCTGTTGGTGTGACGTGTTATATACTGGTGGTGTGACATGTTATATACTGATGGTGTGACATGTTATATACTGGTGGTGTGACGTGTTATATACTGGTGTTGTGACGTGTTATATACTGGTGGTGTGGCGTGTTATATACTGCTAGTGTGACGTGTTATATGCTGATGGTGTGGCGTGTTATATACTGGTGTTGTGACGTGTTATATGCTAGCCGTGTTACGTGTTATATACTGGTGGTGTGACCTGTTATATACTGGTGGTGTGACGTGTTATATACTGGTGGTGTGACGTGTTATATACTGGTGGTGTGACGTGTTATATGCTAGTGTAGTGACTTTTTATATACTAGTGGTGTGACTACCAGCTGTAAATAGTAGTGCTATAATGTGTTATACCGACTTCTAGTGTAACAATGTCTTAGCTGATTTCCCAGCTTATCGTTTGCATTCGGTTTATTAATTAGTTCCTTACACACTGATGAGACACATCTCACCACAAGATGCCTCTAAATTAAAGGTGACACGTGCCACCACGTCAAAACCTAATCAGCCTAATTTTCAAACGTCATTTTTTTTTACCTCAACCTCCGTCCCAAATTCCTTCCCTCTACAACAGCGGTTAAAAAACTACTCTACCACTGACACCTTGTAGATTTGCGTACTTAAAAACACGAACCACGAAACACCAGCACCGAGACAAACTTGACTAACTTCTCCACATAAATAACACTTCTAACACCGCGGGATTAAGAGCTAACTCGTCTTTAAGTCCCCTTTAATGGGACAGCCTGAAATTATTACTCGGAAATATTTCAGAACTCTCTTGAAAAAATTACTTCTACTCAGTCCGCGTCTTTTATTAAAGTTTCAAAACGCCACAAACTCGACAAAAGGGATGATAGAGGCTACGTCTAGAGACTGACGCTAAGTCTTAAACTGTCAGGAACGGAACGAGGACAACATTTTAACCAGGAAACGGATCATTAATTATCGTTAATTATTTTCTTTGCACCAGTTAAGTCGACATGAGCCCACGAACGTAAAATAATTTTAATGCGATACATGGTCACCTTGTCCGTAGCCCAATGGAATATATATATATATATATATATATATATATATATATATATATATATATATATATATATATATATATATATTTATATAGTGGTACCTCGAGACACAGATTTAATTCCTCCCGTAAATTTGCTCGTTTGTGAAATTGCTCGTGTAACCAAGCAGTTTTTTCATTAAAATTAATTAAAATGTCATTAAACCGTTCCAGCCTTCATAATGTCACCACAATTTTTTTTTGTTACGTGTTTCTGAATAATAATAATAATAATATATTCATAAATGACAAACTTTGTATTAAAAATTTTGGAAAGGAGAAAGTAAAGAAATTTAAAATTTTAAACACGGTTGTTAAAACAGAAGTTAAGTATCTTTTAATTATGTGTTTCCTTTTGTGTGCTAATAAAATTTTAAAAAATCATTTGAAACAAACAAGAAACAAAATGGCAAGCATTACTAAATATCATATATCAAGGTAAATAGAACATTATCTATCTATATATATAATTCTCCTCTTCGAGCCGTTAGAAAACAAGCTGCAAACGCTCTCCCTACCTCCCCACCCCTACATGGTTTTAGTGAGCTGTGTTCACTCTAAATGTTTACAAGCAGAGCCAACGATTTTAAACGTAGGGGGGGGGGAGGGGGGGGGGGGGAAGGAAGGGGGGGGGATTATGGTCCTTAACGAGCTACTTATAGTGTTTTAAAGAAATATTTTCAGTGTCAGCGTTGGTACTGTCGAATTCACAAATTATGAATTAATGAAAATTAGAAACAACTAAATAGCGGCGTATGTTATGCCGCGGGCCGGCTCGTATATATATAATTCTCTTCTGGGAGCCGCTAGAAAACAAGCTGTAAACGCGCTCCCTACCACCCCCTTCCCTACATGGTCTTAGTGAGCTGTGTTCACTCTAAATGTTTCAAGCAGAGCCAGGTTTTGTGACGACTATTAGGGGCAGATAATTTAGTTTGAAACGATTTTAAACGTGGGGGGGGGGGGGGGGGGGGAAGGAAGGGGGTGGGGGGGTTATGGTCCTTAACGAGCTATTTATAGTGTTTTAAAAAAATATTTTCAGTGGCAGCGTTGGTACTGTCGAATTCACACATTATGAATTACTGAAAAGTAGAAAAACAACAACTAAATAGCGGCGTATGTTATGCCGCGGGCCGGCTCGTTTTAATTAAAATTCTCTATGCTCTCTTAGACATAAAGTCTAGATGGAGACTTGGAATCTTAAAACCAAATAGTCCTAAGTAGCAAACATACGAGAATTTTCCACAAATATTGTTTTTGAGAGTAACTTCCCTTGTGCGTGCAACTTACGGAGACGTCCAGATTTCATATCAATCAGAGGCCGTTAATCTTCAGTTTTGACCTTGATCTGTCTGGCCCGGATTTTCCTGGCACAACTTAAGCAGATTCATGGATAGCTGGATAATCTGGGTGATTTTCTGAATTAAAATAGCAGTTTGTGGGTGTTGGGCATAAATTCAAAAGCAGTGTTTCTTCCAGACTTTTTTCTCTAGGGGGGGGGGGACACTTGAAATTTTCGGGGGGGGGGGGGCGGTAGACTTTCTTCGGGGGGGGGGGGGGGGCGGGGTGCGGACACTGTTAAAAGTATATATTTTCTATATAAATTTCATTTGTTCGGGGGGGGGGGGGGGTGGGGCGGCAGAGACCCCCCCCCCCCCCCCGAAGAAATGGATTCAAAAGGAAGGTTACGGACATCAGGGCATAAATTCAAAAGGTAGTATTCGGCAAGAACGAATCCAGTTATTGTTGTTTTACGGTAAACAATGTAAACATTGGAATTGTACTTAAGTTATCTAGCAAAATAATGCGTTTCTTAGAATTCGTGTTGGCAGGGATTTTAAACATTTTTTTGTAGTAAAATACCATTGCAAAATAATTTTTATTAAAAATCGTACTCGAGGACAGTGATTCTTTCAGGCATCCCCCCCCCTTCGAACTAATAGAAGTTATATAGAAAAATATATAATTTTACCAGTGCCCGCCCCTCCCCCCCCCCCGGAAAATTTAATTCGCCCCACCCCCACCCCTCCCAAAATTTAAATTGTCTCCTCCCCTCCCACATAAATAGTCTGGAAAAAAAAACAACAATGCTCGAGGATGGTTAAATAATTGTTAGGCAAACTAACATTTTTAGGAAGCTCATTATAAATTATGGCAAGTAGGACCTATGCGTTTTCATTATAGTGAATTGTTACCTATAGTGAATACAGCAACAGTTACATAATCGAATACGGCTCCGGAACGATGAGTTATCGACTACTGAACTACCGTAACTCGCAAAAGTGCGAGGTAACAACGCGCAACCCGGAAATACATCACGACCTGCTATTCTCATCTCAAGGATCTAGCAAATCCCGCGAGTTTTAGCTGGCTTGTTTTTTTTTTCTTGTCCAGCTTTAGAAAGGATTGGGGACATCACGCGCGTCCCCATTTTTTCAAGATTTCTCACACGTTGTCTTAGTGCGGCACAGATTTGCATACAGGATCATAGGTAAAAGTGCAAACAATGTACAGTTTGTTGTATTCTAGTCTGGCGCTCAACTAACCTGACACGTTTATGGTCAGTAGAACCAGCTGCCAGTCTCAAGGAGACCACAGGATGAGTTCACCTCCACCAATTAAAAATGTAACATAGTTCTTTATGTTCAAAAACATAAATTTGCCTTGTAATGTTTATTCTAGACAACTTATTTAATACTTTTTCTTCTTTGATAATGTTGTAAAGTTATATCCCTTGATTTATACATTGTCTAATATGGGAGGTAACTAATCGTATTTAGTCACTCTTAAAATTGTAAGTCCTTAAGACAACCTCAAAATGATTCATTCAGTGAGATCAGGATATCCAAATTATGACTGAAGTGCATTGTTGGAGGGTTGCTATTGATGTAAAATGTGGTCGTTTTTGTCGGGAGCCGAATAGTCGAGAGCCCTTTTGAGTTGTAATGACGGACACTTTTTCAGGAGCTTTATTGACAGGAGCCTTTTTTATTCGGGATCCGAGTTTAAAGGAACCGTTTTCTGGGAAGCTTAAATGAGAGAGTAGATTTGTCGCTGGCAATTCGACGTAAATATTTTGTCAGGGGCCATTGTGTCACGAGTCATTATGACGTCACACAGTACATTCATGATCCTCGTAGCATCATGTGTTGGTAAATTCGAAACCGATTGAAGGCTCCAGTGTACCGTACGGAACAATGTAAAGGTGACACGAAAGAGGACAGATAATTTTTTTTAGACTAGGGAATCAATGAAAAACGAGACAGATTTTTCGCAAAAAAAATTCTTTCGATGAAAACTGCAGCATAACAAAAGGAAACCAAGCCCAAGGTTTCTATGCCTTTTGCGTCATCTGATTATAGAGACAGTTTCTTTCAGGAATCTGACCCCCCCCCCCCCCCCCCCCCCCCCAGAGCAAGCCCACCTCCAGATCAAAGAGAAAACCAAAATAGTTTATATGTTTATATAGGAAATGTATAATTTGACAAGCGTTCTTCCCCCCCCCCCCCCCCACCACGGGAACTTAAGAGCGCCCCCACCCCTTCTCATAGAGAAATTTCTGAAAGAAACACTGTATAGACTTCCAAGGTCTTGTAGTAAAAACAAACTTGACCCTGCCTGCTATTTTTCAACGTCATTTTAATTAATGAATAAAACCTGGCAAGGTTTCCTACTAAATCATGCACTAATCACCTATTGTCATCAATGCTAATTTTCTTTTACAAAAAGTTAATTAACATGCAAATTAAAAACAATTTATCATGCAGAAACGAGCAGTTAGTTTGATCTATGGTTTTGTTTTTACGATTTCCTACTAAATCATTCACTAATTACCTATTCTTTAATTTCCTTTTATTCTTTGATATCCTTTACAAATAAATTAACATGCAAATTAAAACAATTTTTTCATGAAAGAGCAGGCGGTGAACGTGATCTATTATTTTGTTTTTACATCTTACGTCAGTCACGAGACAATTTTGACAATAATGTAGTACCTGATTTCCTGGTTTTAAAAAATGTATTTTGTTCGCAAATAATCGCCCTTTATTAATGATAAGTGTCTAGCCAAGAATAATTTGTATGTTAATCTTTTCCAAGGAAAGCCATTGATAAAAAAAAATTAAATATAAAACCGTTATAATAACAAGCTTTTAATGACATTGAAAATAATAAAATAAAACGTTTTGGCTTTCTTTAATACAAGCTTTGTTCGCTCATTAGATCTCTTACACAGGGGCGGAACTACAGTGCCGCCAGACCCCGCAATGCGGGGGGGGGGGGGGCCAGGCCGTTTAGGGGCCCAGAGCTGACCATAATCAATTTTTTTATAGTTAAAAAATAATTTTCTAGTAAAAACAAAACAGATCTATAATACAGTAGTGACGTTCTACAGTAGCTAACACATGCTATTTCGTAAAGGAAAAAAATATATAGGCTACATGACTTGTAGTGTGAAAGATAGGCAAACCTTCTAACCACTCCCATGACTTATTTCCCTTTTTTAAATAGTTAAATATGTGTGCTCTTAAGAAATTTTTAATAGATTTGCACTAAACAAATTAAAAAGCAATTACTTCTCTTAATTATTATTTTTTTAAACACATAATAAAAATGACATAGTATAAAAAGGAAATGTATTAAAAACTAATAATATAAATACTAAAAACATAAAAATAATTATAAGGCGAGAAACCATTACACATACTAAGCTTTTCTGCTTCATATTCTTTTGAACGACTTGTATATAAGGAAGCAGAATGTCAGACATTAAAACAGAGAATTTCAAAGCCACCAATAGCACTCACACAAATTATGTGATGTTTTAACATATTTTAATTTAAAATAAAAACTAAGAATTTTTACTATTTTTCGAATTTCGGTCAAGCCCGTATTGAGTATTCTATGTACGTATTTCGTATTTTCGTATATAGGATCCCATTATATATATTTATATATATATATATATATATATATATATATATATATATATATATATATATGGGGCCCAAAAAATTTGTTTGCGGGGTGGCCCATTTTTTCTAGTTCCGCCACTGCTCTTACAAAGCTTTTATTAAAGAAAGCGAGTTCGTGGGGTATTTTTTTTCTGTTAGGTGCATTTAAAAGCTTGTTATTATAAAAGTTTTTATATTTATTAATTTTTCACTGCTTATTCATTCGTTCGAAATGAAGGTTGACACTACATAGGCGACGACTAAAAATATTTCCGTTAAAACCCGAGTAGTTGCTTGTGATCAGAAATTCAGTTGTCTGCCACCACTTAATTCGTCGTTGACGATCAAGAAAAGGAAGAAATTAGTCAAACTCGACAGACAGTTCACTCCTACGTGACTTCTTTTTTTTAAATAATTATTTGGTCATCTTCACTTTTATGATTAACATTTTATTCATTCAAATAATTTTTAAAGACCAATATAATGTCTAATTTGATTAAGTAGATGTCTTTTCGTTCTCATCGAATAAGAAGGTATCTGGAAAATTTGAACGAAATCGCTGTATTCGAAGTGTGTCAAATTCAGTCACAAGATTTTCCACAAACCTACAAAAAGCAAACAAACAAAAGCTTGTAAAAGCCAGTCTAGCACGAACTAGATATAGTTCCGGCATTAATTAAGCCGCGCTGTCGCGGAGTGTTTTCTGCCTGAACACGCCAGAAAAAAAGTACCCTTTCGAACCTTAAGGTCCATGGGGCACCTGTTAGTTCACCTGTTTCAATTACCTTGGGATGAGGATAGTGTGGTCAGCACTATCAGAGGCGTAGCAAGGTGGGGGCGGGGGTTGCGGACCGCACCGGGTGACACCATTTAGAGAGACGACACCAAGGCAAAAAAAAAAGAGCAAAATATATAGAGAAAAATGATAATTCCACTTAATTAAGTGATTAATTCGAGTGTTAAATAGTCTTTTAAGAGGTGCAAATCGAAAGTTTGAAGGGGGGGGGGGGGCGGGGGCGGGTGCAAATCGAAAATTGAAAGAGGGTCGCTACGCCTCTGGGTAGGGGGGGTGACACCTTTAAGTGCCGCACCGGGTGACAACCGACCTTGCTACGCCACTGAGCACTATGTCCAGCCGCCTTTACTTTTCCTAACGTGAGTCAGGTTCCCATCAGAGCTGAGTGGACTAAGGACGTCTTACGGACTCAAGGCCGGGATCCGAACTCGAGACTTTCGGGTCAGCAATCAAATGCCAGATCTTACAGGTTAATTTCCAGTATTTTACCTCCTAACCTTTGACCCCCTCCCTGCTTACATAATACAATACATATTCATGAATATTATCAAAACAATAATACTTGCGTTTATTGCATCACATTTGACATTGTCATTAAAATCTTAAATAAAACAAGGATAGCAGAGGTCACGTTAGATTAGCATTTAGCAGACGAGAGAACACAATAACTCACATCTCCCGCCATTAAAATGTCCGCAGCCGTGGCCTCGAAACCACTGCAAAATTTTAAAATCCCAATCCCCTTTCTAAAAACAGAGTGTATTCTGTATTCAAACATGCATACATTTACCTTTTTTTTTCATCTGTTTATTGCTACAAAATCCTCCCTATATTTTTCCGTCCAGCATGCGACAGGCAAATAACTGTCAGTGTATCTCTGCGCGGCTGTAACTCGCCTTTTATTTGTCTTTAACCTTCCGCAACTTTCTGTGCTGCCATTAAAACTTCCTCGCAAGACTTCCTTCTTCGCACAAGTCATCGTCCACCTCTGCCGACGCACAAATCCTTCTCCTACGCACAAATCATCCAAAGTACGCACAATTTTCTTACGCATAAGTCTTCCTCAATATATCATCGTAGGCTCAATATAACATCGCCCTATGCTCAAATCCTCCATATACGCACAAGACTAACTCCTACGCACACATACTAAGTACACACAATTTTCTACCTCTTCTGCACAAATCATCGTACTCTGCACATCATCCTCCTACGAACACAGTTTCGTCTACGCACACGATTTCCACCTACGCACTGAAACTAAACACGGTGAGTCAAATCCTATTGTCACTATATGGCCGAGAAATCTTTGTTATTACAAGTTTTATTTAACGTGCTTCCTCTGTCTGTCTTTCTTTCTGTCGTCATAGATTGAAACTGCTGAACGAAATTTTGAACACTTCTAACTGACCGATTCGTTTAAACTTTGCACGATGGTCAAGACCCAATGACAATGCAATCTGACATCGAATTAGACTGATTTGGAAAATGAGGTGGCAAGACAATGTGCAAAATATAGCTATTTAAATAGAAATGTGTTATTATATATTTAAAGAAAGTCATTTATTTTCTCCTTTGTACATTCTTAAAGATTGTTATTGAAACTTTTTTTATGTTTTATTTTTTTTTATTTATCGTCAACTAATCATTGTTATATGGGACGGTGTGGTTGAAAGGTAACGCTTACGTCTGCTAACTCAAAAGCCTCGAGTTTGAATCCACTACCATATCAAGCATCCAGATTATAATTCCGCCTTCAACTCCATCATCTCTCTGACTCCAAACACCAACAGCAACTACTCCAGCTCGCAACGCCATCCATAAACAGCATTTTTTCATCAGCTTCCAATACCATATACTCCATGCAGTTGCGTAGGCAGGAAAGTGGTGGGGTGTTTCCTGTGTTGAAATCCCACCCCACTGCTAACAGCCATCCCTGCTGTCAATACTTGGCAGTCCTAAATCAGTGCTCAGTGTTGCAAATGTATTGACCACATTGACTTGACTTAATCCTCTTTATTCCTTGTGGAGCATAGGGCCTCAACTATAACCTTCCATTTTGTCCGGTCTCCGTCTGTAAATTTTGCAACCTCCCAAGACATTCCTGTTGGCTTCAGTTCTTCGAGAAGACTCCGCCTCCAGGTCTGTCTTGGGCGCCCTTTCTTTCGTTTTTCCTGGGGGTTCCACTCAAGCGCCTGGCGTGTCACATTAGAGTGAGACTTTCGCAGTGTGTGTCCCAACCAGTGCCACTTCCTCCTTCTTAATTGCACCGTCAAGTCCTTGTTCTTCTCCTTAAGTCTATATTCGGCACTTTGTCCCGCCACCCACATTTCAAAATCTGTCTAAGACATTTGTTTATGAAGGTCTTTATCTTCTGTGTGCTTGCTCCATACAGCAAAATTGACCATTAAATTAAATGATACCCCCAGCTCCACCTTTCTCCTCCCTTATCCGCCCTTTACCCCTTCACAACCCCCAACCCTCCCCACACCCAACCCTCCCCACCCCCCCTCCCTCCCCACGCATTAACAAAGTTTAAATGCCCAGTTCTGTTTTTTTTTAGATGCACACAATTTTTTTTATCACCGAAGATAAAATAAATAATCTCCAACCGTCAGATGTCACAGCGATGTCAGGCGGCCATCAACCGATGTAACGCACGAAGATGTCATAAATGTCATTGACTGTCAGCGCTGCAGGCGGCGTCAGATGTCAGGAGGGGCCAGGGACAACATGACACTAATGACAGCAGCTGGAGGTCAAAACGTATGACGCAAGACTTGGAGGGTCATAACGATCTCGGTACACGGGGGATGAGTAGGGGATTTGTGTAGCCTTAAAAAAATGTCTGAAAGAAACACTGCCCCGATAGTCTAACACGCGTTAACACTTGGGACATATTTACTATACATGTCTAGAAAAAACAATCTTCGCCACGCCAAAAATTAATTTTATTTGAATTGGAGGGGGGGGGGGAGGGGCTACTGACTTATTGCAAAGTTGTTCTTTCTAGACATGTCTATACATATCGCAAGTGTAAACGCGCGGACACTTCCAAAGCGGTGTTTCTTTCAGACATCTCCCCCAACTTAATTTTTGGAGGTGGGGCGAAGTATATGTTTTCTATACAAAAATTATATATTTTTTTCTATTTCGTCATGAAGGAGCGGAGGCGGTGGGTGTGCTTAAAGGAAGGGGTACTGTGCCTCAGCCCCCCCCCCCCCTTACAAAGAGATGCCTGAAAGAATCTCTACTTCGGGTCAACGTTTGTGCGCTTCCCCACTCGACTACCTTTTACCCTTTCCATACTTATAACCCAAGTACGCTTTCTCTCATAAGCCATGCACGTACATAAAATAGTTTCAGTAATAAATTCAAGAGTACGTCAACCACAGTCTGGCTATATAAATTAATTATTTATTGTTATATATGGCACCGTGCACATATTATATAACACTAAATGTGACAAATAAATCTGACCTACCACATATGCATCTCATTATACACGACCCCTCATATATAAAATAGTTTAGGACTCCTGTCCTAACAAACCAGGACACAAGGATGATCAACCACTACCTCCTATATGTATATATATGTATATATATATATATATATATATATATATATATATATATATATATATATATATAT